>NC_045747.1:10983729-10983891 GCF_008692095.1 Etheostoma spectabile
AAGAAACACAAGGAATGGACATTAGACCAGTGGAAATCTGTGCTTTGGTCTGATGAGTACAAGTTTGAGATCTTTGGTTCCAACCGCCGTGTCTTAGTGCAACGCAGAAAAGGTGATCGGATGGATTCTACATGCCTGGTTCCCACCTTGAAGCATGGAGGA
>NC_045747.1:10983901-10994171 GCF_008692095.1 Etheostoma spectabile
TGGTGTGGGGGTGCTTTGCTAGTGACACTGTTGGGGATTTATTCCAAATTAAAGGCATACTGAACCAGCATGGCTACCACAGCATCCTGCAGCGACATGCCATCCCATCCGGTTTGCGTTTAGTTGGACCATCATTTATTTTTCAACAGGACAATGACCCCAAACACACCTCCAGGCTGTGTAAGGGCTATTGGACCAAGAAGGAGAGGGATGGAGTGCTGCGCCTTCACAGTCACCGGACCTGAACCCAATCAAGATGGTTTGGGGAGAGCTGGACCGCAGAGTGAAGGCAAAAGGGCCGACAAGTGCTGAGCCTCTCTGGGAACTCCTTCAAGACTGCTGGGAAACCATTTCAGGTGACTACCTCTTGAAGCTCATCAAGAGAATGCCAAGAGTGTGCAAAGCAGTAATCAGAGCAAAGGGTGGCTACTTTAAAGAAACTAGAATATAGGACAGGTTTTCGGTTATTTCACAGTTTTTTGTTATGTACATCATTCTATATGTGTTAATTCATAGTTTTGATGCCTTCAGTGATAATCTACAATGTGAACAGTAAAAGGAAACGCATTGAATGAGAAGGTGTGTTCAAACTTCTCCAAACACTAGCTCTGGCTTTTCAAGTTTTTATGTTACCTGAAGGCCACCCTAGATTCTACTACATGTTTGGAAGGATAAGGCTGAGGTAGGGGGTATTCAGTTTGTTGCAATCTGCAACCTCACCGCTAGATGCCACTAAACCCTACACACTGGTCCTTTAAGGGAAGGTTTTTTGTTAAATGGTAAAATATTTGTGGTTAAATCTTGATTTAATCTTGAGTTTGATGTTAAGCAACATTTCAAATACTGACCTGGTAGGCAATGTTGTGGATGGTTATGTGATGCATGGCTGCAGTGTCACTCTTAAATAGAGCATGGAGGTAAGCCCGACTATGTCTGAAATAAAAAATAAAAAAAGCAGTAATCATTCTTCCACTAATACAGTTTTACAACATATATGAGTAACAAAATGTCTACACCATCCACTAACACAAATTGCTTGAAAATTGTGAACCAAGTGAGATCAAAGTAACCTATTTGGAAACTGTTAGTCCATTCTGGAGTTTTATCGCTGGGAAATCACATCATGAAAATACATAAAATGTGAATTAAAAACAAATTCAGTCTTTGGCCAACACATCCCTCTTTTTACCAAAATTAAGTAATTGACTGCTCGACAAACAAGTCAAACCAAGGTCTTCTAGGGCACTTCAGAGCTTTATAAACTTCAATATCTGTCCTGATGAATAAAAATGCTTTGAAAAACAACAAGACTGATCATGTGACTGGAACCAACGGAGGGCTATTTCACAAAACCAAGATAAGTGATTAAGCCGGGATTTCCCAGATATCCAGGCTTAATTTAGCCTTGACAAAAACAGAGTCGTTACCATGAAGATTTATTTTGTATAGCTAACCTGCTCCTGACCAGGCAGCCAGGATTTATTAATCCTGGAGGCTTTTCTGTTCACTCAGACTCGCTTTATCAGCTATCCTGGATTTAAAAATTCTGCTGTTGTGAAACAGCCTTCAGACTTACACAATTATGTTTTTTCTTGACTTACCTCTTGCAGGTGGGGCACTGACAGTCTGGGTCTATGGGCTGGAAGTCCTTGGCATACTGCTTATGTTTTACCTGAAGAGATCCCCAAGGCACCAAGGCAGAGCCAAACCTCTGAGGAAAAAGAAACAGTTGAAATCAGTTTTTGATATGGAATTAAAAAACTGCTAAATGACCATTTAAAAGTGATTATCAGTGTATGAGGTAAAGGGAGCTTACTGCTGTGCGGGTGGGGAACACGCAGTCAAACATGTCACATCCCAGAGCTACACACACCACCAAATCCACAGCATACCTGCAGCATGAGGTACACTCTTTATTTTTTTTAAACCATAAACACAACAGTTCTCCAGCTATTTTAAGCATACGGGCAAACGTACCCCACACCCATGAGGTATCGAGGCTTTTGTCGTGGCAGATGGTCAGTGCTGAGGGTGACCATCCGCCAGAAGTCATTCTTCTCCTCTCCTCCACTCAGGCCTCCGATGGCAAAACCGGGAACATCACGTTGAGTCATTTCTAAAGGAACGGGATTAAATATCAAAAGCACAAGTTTGATCATAAAATAGTTAGGGAATTTAGTGAGGCTGAAATACTGTTTTGTAATACACTGACTATGGATAAGTAAGTCATACAATCCTATCTCAAAATATCCAAACTACCCCTTCATTAGGCACCTCAATTGGCACCTCTCCAAATTTAAATAATAGGATTTTTAAGGCATTTAAACATTTTCATAGGCTCCATCCGAATATGATCCAATCCTTCTGCATGCTTGTCAACACTGGTATACAGGGACAGAGGCAGGTAATCAAAAGTAGAAAAAGGATCTCCACATAGCAGGTTGTATTTTTTACCATCTAGACAGGCCTTGCGCAGCTCTGCATTCAGCCCTCCCTGGATGATGGCAAAAAGGTTCTGTTTGTCTGGCTTTTTATTGGCTGCAATGCAGCGGTCCAGCCAGCGAATGGATCTGAGCATTGCCTCCTCCACCCGGGGTCCAGTCACGGTACTGCTGACCACATCATCCAGCTGCATCATGATGTCTGACCCTGGAAGAACAGAGAAACACGGCGAGGCAGTCGTTTAGCCACTGGGAAATTGAGAGGGAGGTCTTTATTTAATAATGATTCCAATTATTTTACTCCTTGCAGACCCAGACTGTTCTGTATGCTGATGGATTTCTCAGGACTTAGGAGGATTTCTTTGCCATCATAGGGTGACTTGAACTTTACTCCTTCTTCAGTGACCTCTGAGAGCTCAACAAGAGACACCATTTGAAACCCCCCGCTGTCCTGTTAAGCAGAGGAAAGTGAAGATTTTAACACAGAGCTCAACACCTTCCTCTTGTACCTTTGTAAATATGTATTCATCATCTATGATTGTTTGATTAATTTAGGAAAGCTAAACTCACAGTTAAAAGATTTCTCTTCCAGTTCATGAACCCGTGTAAACCATTGGCTTTCTCGATCAAATCAGGCCCCTACAGGCAGTAGAGTTCAAATGTATAATACATTAACAAAAGTGAATTCATAAAGCCAACTGAATCATAAAAAAAAAAACACAACTGCTATTGTTGCAGAGGTGCCTACCGGTCTCATGCCCAGGTGGTATGTGTTTCCAAGACAAATCTGACAGCCAAGACCCTCCAGCTGATCCACAGTGATCCCCTTGAGAGTGCCCTGAGTGCCGACAGGCATGAAAACCGGGGAACTCACGGCACAGTGAGGCAGTATTATATCACAAGCCCTTGCTTTTGTCACTGGACATTCAGCAACGATACGCAGGGTTAGAGGAGAAGCTGCAGAAAGAGCTTTCTTCAGGGACATGTTTTCTGAAGTACTTGCATTAGCTCCACACTCTGTGATGGCAGCCATGTTGCAGTGAATATGTGACGTAAAGGGGATGCAAATTGAGAATCGAGTTGACCAATCAGAAATGAGAAATTGGTATCTGGCCAAGAGCAACGCCTTTTAAACATCCAATCAGAATGTTGGTTTGATGGAGGGGCAGCAACATTAGTCAATAGACTGCCTGGTTTCGCAGACAAGAGGCGTGGGTATATTCACCGGTTTCGATCGGATGTCATCTTTCAAAACCGGATGGTGTTCGTGTAGAGGAAGTTTTGTTTTGCGAGTTTTCCGTCTGTCTCGACTGACTGGGGATTCAGTTACTGCGCTGTAAAGAACACGAAATGATATAAGTGTGAATTGCATTGCCTGTAACTGATCAATTGTTCAGGGAGAGAATAAAAACCTGAACTGTTTGAAGCGGCGGAACTCTAACGTCAGCTACACTTCAGACTAACCGGAGAGCACCCTCCTGCTAAGCTAACGTTACCTAGCTTGTTAGCGCGGCTAGCTGTAGGCTCTGGTTTACGTTGTGTTGAAGGGGCTCTCCGAGCTTACGAAGCCATGGGGAACCGGGGCATGGAAGACCTGATTCCCCTGATCAACAAGCTTCAAGACGCGTTCAGCTCCATTGGCCAGAGTTGCAATTTAGACCTTCCTCAGATTGCAGTGGTCGGTGGACAGAGCGCTGGAAAAAGCTCAGTCTTGGAAAATTTTGTTGGCAGGTAAGTGATTGTGGTTAATTAAATTGGAATTTTCAACTATCATAGTTTACATTGTTTCTTGCGTGGTCTTGTAACGTTTTCATTTCAAAATACAACTTACCATAAAGCAAGCTAAGCTAACGTTACCAGTTTGTAACGTCAATATTAAGTTACGCACTTGTCGTAAAACTGCCTTGAAAGTGTCAAAGTGGCAGCAGTTTCAACAATTTGACGTAACGTTAGCCTATTAACGTCCTTTACGTGTCAAGCCAGTGGGCCTGTGGAAACACTTTATTTTCCAAAGTTTTGTGTACCTCAAGTGCAGCCTTTCTTAGTTTTAACAGGATATTGTTTACACAATAAGTATAAAAGTAAGATCCAATATGCTCTTAGCTCCATTGAGCTCTCAGGTTGTTCCTCTGATCATTGCCAATACTTTGTCCAATATTTATTCCCTCTAAAACGGTTTGTAAATGTCTATTTTTTACCTGGTTTCCGCTTTACACCCTGGCATTTTAAGAAGCAACAAACTACCTTTAGACACACTTCAGACCTTTATGAAAAAAACAACCGTTTGTCTGTAAAGGACACATTGTGGCACTTTATTTTCCTTCACAGCACAGATGATCTTGTAATGCCATCCATCTATTCAGCCTTAGTTCTGAGTGAGAACTTTTTCTTGTGGTTGTATTTATGTTTACATGTCACACCCAGAATGTCCCACATGACTTGCATTTACCAATTGTTATTTGGTCTGTAGCTCAAAGCTGTTGATGGGAGTTGTATTGCGTCACATAGTTTGTTGTTAGATTAGTATGTTTATGATGTGGATATGAAAGTTCAAACATGTTATTGGAAAAGCTCAGTGTAGTGGAGGGGAGCGAGCCACATTCTTTCCATAGGGATGTGGATTTATATCCAGTATATGTTACTATATGTTTATATAAAACCATTATATAACAACAATAATACATTATGTTTATAATAATAATAATAATAATATAATGAGGAAAGTTTGGGGTCCCCTGCTGGAGCTGCTGCCGAAGCAGTTGAAGATGCATGGATGGTTATATAATGCATGCACGCTACATGTTTGGCACCAGCTGAAATACTGGTGAAATAAGAAATTGGCTGGTAGATTTGCTTCAACAAACAATAGTAATCTATTGGGTGGCTAGCAAAATTTGAACATTCGCTAACAATTTGGCCGGTGGGCAAAAAAGTTAATTTGTTGACCCTGAATTCATGGCTTTTGCACAAAAGGCACAAGCTCACATCTGTTGCAGACACAACTTCCCTTACTGTCTTCCTCTTTTGTTACAGTGTTTGGCAAAACTTTAGAAAAGAAGAATATGCTTGATGTCTCGATTCTCTGTGGTGTAAAGGTTAAGTTACAGTGCTCCTCAACAGGCTGTTCCTGTTGTCCTCTCCCACAACAGTGGTACGTGAGATCACCCTACAGATATAGAAACAAAAAGCAAGTAAAGCAGCTTGTTTAGCAGGTTTTCAGAGAGAGAGATAGAGAGAGAGATAGAGAGAGAGAGAGAGAGAGAGAGAGAGAGAGAAGGCAGAGAGTAAGAATGCAGAGAGTAGAGGAAGTACATTGTCTTTTAAGATTGCATGCAGACAGGCCTTTGGTTATAAACACACTGGCGAGAGCATGTCGTAACTGCTTTTCGTCAAAAACACACACACACGCACAGATCAGACTAGCGCTCAGTGCACATTCATTCAGATGAGTGTGACTTTGCACTGGGAGAGCACTTGCCGCATATCATCTGTAATTGACATTTGATTGGGACTTCCATTTCGCAGGACTAACACAAGCACTTGGCAGATGTGCTATGGCATGCAAACTTGTACATGGTCATTCTTTTTTTTTTATTTAAAGAGTGTGAGCTGTGCACTTTTTGTGTTTACAATCTTTTTTTATCCAAATGACAAAAAATGCCGCTGCTACTCTTAATACCTGTCACTGCTGTAAGGGTGAACTTGAGGGAACTCAAGGTGGAACAGTAGATGTTAAACTCATAACTACAAGGTCAAGTCTGGTTTCAGCCTGGAAGCACTTGGGAAGTGGTGCCTATCACTATAGCAACAGACGCGCTAATGTAAAGGTGACTCATTGTTGATCTAAGGGCTCATTTGAGCTCACGAGCAGCCAATACCTAAACCTTAAATCATGTTCAGTCATCTGTTGCACACAATTATGAGTGTTTAGTATTGTAGGATTAGGATAATTGAGTTGCAGATTGTCTTTACCCATGAGGGTGTGTGTGTGTGTGTGTGTGTGTGTGTGTGTGTGTGTGTGTGTGTGTGTGTGTGTGTGTGTGTGTGTGTGTGTGTGTGTGTGTGTGTGTGTGTGTGTGTGTGTGTGTGTGTGTGTGTGTGTGTGTGTGTGTGTGTGTGTGTGTGTGTGTGTGAGAGATAGCGTAAATGTTCCTCCTCTTCTTTCTCTTGCTTGAACTCCATGCTACAACCCGACCAATAAATCGGTGGGCCAATAATTCATTTATATATATATATTCAGCATATATCTTATCTGATAAATGAATATAAAAAATAAGAACGATCAACTATTGTTATGAGTGTTGGCGTTAAATAGTTTGTCCACCAGAGGGCGCTCTACAACATCCCAGTTGCCAACACTGTTTTTTTTTTTGTTAATGTGTTTTTGTTCAAAGAACTTTAAGTTTCAGATCTTAAGTTTGTCTTAAGTCTGTTCTGTTGTGACAATAAAACAAATTATCATATTATTTTAGTGAGAATGAATACAAATAACTATTGTTAGGGAAATTGTTTATGTTTTGTTACCCGATATATTTATATAAATCGGATTTTCAAATAACCAAACATTTGTATCTGCCTTAAAAATCCTTGGTTGGTCAGGCTCTACTCCGTGCTGATGTCATGATCGGATGGAGTAGGGAAACTGGAGCTAGATCATGTTTGTTGTGTACTTTCTGTATCTCAGTAGTCCTGATTTTCTACCTACCAAGTCAGTTGGGACTGAGATTGCTCGTTGTGCTGTTTGATCCATTTTGTTGATGTGATTTGGGCCTCTATTCCCTCTAAATGTGCTAGTGGAAACCAGAACACATTGGCTGGCTGTGGTCTACATACTTTGCTGGGCAGAAGCTAATCAAATATCTCTGGCTCAACAGCCTCATGTGTTTGTGAATGTTTGTCTTTTGGTTGGTGTGTGTTATGTGATGTTATCTTGTTTTGTTTGCATCAAGGCAACCTAATGAGGGACCTTAAGTTTTGCTGACACATTGAATGTACCTGTACTCTAAATTCATTATATAGCCTACATTGCACACTTTTGAGTGTCAAAACTGGACTTAACGCATATTTACAAATCTCTCTCTCTCTCTCTCTCTCTCTCTCTCTCTCTCTCTCTCTCTCTCTCTCTCTCTCTCTATATATATATATATATATATATATATATATATATATATATATATATATATATATATATATATATATATATATATCTCTTTATATTTTTCTGGCTTGTTTAATCCATGCGTTATTGCATAATAACTAACTAAGTTTAGAGATAATTATCAAGACTGTGTCTCAATGTTTGGCTGTGTTATGTGATGTCATTATCCCAGTAGGGTGTAAAAACGTCATATCTAACACAGCAAGCTGGCCTGGGTGGAGGTTGTTATCAGATCTTTGGCAAGTAGACCACTGGGCAACCAGGAGTTTTTAAAGCGTTGAAACAGTTGTTCTGAGTTTATAAAAATATATGTGGCTGTCTTGTTCTAATTCTGTGCCACTATTTCCAAAATATGACTATATATACTGTGTGTGCGCCACTGTGCACCACAGTAGTCATCCCTGTGAGGAAGAAGTACAGACGGACAGGTGTCGAAGGAGGAGCAAAGGGATTTTTCTAACATGAAGCTGAATTGTGGTAGTAGTTAAGCAGTCTTTGCTGCCCAGTAATGTTTCTCGGTATCCACAGTGACAGACTGTGGTGCGGGAATGTGGGTAGCCATAATTATACATCCATTGCCACACCACAGACCCATGGAATTAGTCCTACCAAACCACAAACACGTTTTTCAGTACTCCGCCCTCCCATTAGAGCGTATTATGACCTTAGAGTTTCACACACCAGTTTCCATGTTTGAAAACGAGCCCTGCAAGCTAGGCCTCTGTAGACTCAAGGGAAATGAGGATCAGCTGTGGGCTATGGCTCCTCAGAGTTTCTCTGCCAGAGGCAGTGGCTGTTGGGGCAGGCAGGGGGAGGGGAGTTCGCTCTCATGGTTTCTCCCTGCACAAGTCTCTCTTGCTTTCTCTTGTGGTAGAGGGAGGGAGGCTCACAGACTGATGCTCTTTGCTTAGCCATCAATAATACATAAAATGATACGCAATATGCTCAGCCTCGTTTATCATTTACAGCGCATCAATAATGGAATCCTGGCCCCTTGCTTCTTTTCAATATGTCACTGCTATATCTTCTCAGAAAAGCATTTATAAACAATTTATTTGAGTGTTTTCATGTAAACTTTGACTCTTTATTTTAATGCTGTGAATCTTTGACCAGTGGCCACTTGTTGAGCCAATAAGATGGCGTTTTACTGCTGAAGATCCAGTGAGAGTCGTCTGGCTGTAACTGGAGATATGCATCAGTACATTAGCAGTTTCTTGAAGAGGTCATTCTTGCTGTGACCTTCTAGCAGCATCTTAACACCATTCTCCACATACAGTCTGTTTAGTATATTTCCATTAGACTATAGTTGCTTTGTTCTTGATCCCCTTGCTCCCATTCCTTAGCTAGGCCTTTCTATACTGTCCGCTGTGTGAACAAATGGCTGCATGCTCCACATTATGTGCATGACACAGCCCCAGTGTTGAACCATGGACCTCTGGATTTTTGCTGAGGTAAGGAACATCCAGAATGTTCCCCACTGTTTCACCACAGGACTACAGTCTGGGAATAGCAGGCAGTATGTTGTATGATAGCTCCTCTCTTTTCTCCTGCCCCGTGGCTTTACACAATGCTTACAGTCTGAAGTCAACAGGCAGGCTGGACATCGCCATAGTCTGTAGGTCTGGCAGTAGGGACGGAAAGGAGAATGTGGTTAGTGACATGATCACCTCTGCTATGATTGTTCCAGGACTGGGGCTAGTGATTACCACCAGATGTAGTATGTTTTCAGAGCGGCAGAGAGGCCTTCAAAATTGGGCGGGGAGGGGAGAGCCTCGTTTGAGGGCTGACAAGGCAACTTTGGCCATGTGGTTTAAGTTCTTCAGGTACCCTGTAGGGGTGGGAAAAAAATCTTGTAAGCATTCTCTCTAGAACGATTCAGAGCTTGATGCCGATATTTTAATAATCAATTTAGAAAAAAATAAATAATGGTGTTTATTTTTATTTAAACGTTTCTGTCTCCAGACATGTACAAATCAGAAAACAGAGTGACTGAAAGAGGATGAGATCATGGACAACAACAACAAAAAACAGCCAAAAAGGGAAATAATTAAATGGTGTTTGTACTGTATATATACACATGATCTAATAAGACATAAAGTACATAAAATAATTAGGCAACACACATATAGGTTTTTCATCTACTTTATCACATTACATCTGATCATGTTCTAAGAAGCCAATTCTCCACCTTTAAACATGACTGAGCCTCTGACATGGAAGATTACTGTGAGAGAAGGTGACTTTCACAAGCATGTTTAAGGCTTAAAGATGAACTGAACTGGAATTTGAATAATGGTGATATAACAGATGTATTTTATTTCTTCTCACTGGTACAATTATTAAAATGGGTGAATTTGTTAAAAGGGATAAAATGGCAAGTTGAAAGTGTTGTTTTTGTAACATGGGCGCCGCCATGTTGGAATTCCACAATCTACTACGTCACTGGCATGGTAAGCTACTCCGCGGCTAACTAGCACTAGCAGCGCAGCCATAGGAACACCATACAAAGAGTCGGAGGCTAGCGGACACATGGCTGGGGACACACAAAGAAAGAAGTCTGGGGGGCTCATACTGTCTTGGCCCTGGCTGCAGTAAGGAGTTGTACAGGGCTAAGGCAGCTGGGGTTACCACAAATTTCCACAGGCTACCTTTGACAAGGAAAAAACAGTCC
>NC_045747.1:10994181-10994302 GCF_008692095.1 Etheostoma spectabile
GCTAGCAGCTAGCTGCCTTAAAACGGGCTAGCCCTCCTACAGCTCCTGGATTTTGAGTCTAGCATTTGTTAGCGACAGACTATATGGAAAGCTGTGCTTCTGATACAATAGCGTCACTGGT
>NC_045747.1:10994312-10998939 GCF_008692095.1 Etheostoma spectabile
CCAACAGACTGAAACCTAAGACCTGCAGGCTCCAGTGCAGGGCAGACCGATAACCCACCGGCAAGGAACACCCCCGATGCTACCTGCCGCAGACAGGGCACTGAAACGCTCACGGCAAGCAGAGGACAGAGAGGCAGCTATGTTACCGGTTATCAGCATACTATCAAGTCTACTAGGCAAAGGGCTGGATGTAACGTTGTTGTCACATACACAAAACACAAACATATTCACTTACAAAAATAAAGCCCAACGTGTCGGCTTTATAGCGTTCAACAAAACAGAGACTGACACACTGGACATTACTTGAAATTGAGACACAACACCAAGCTAGATCCCAACGATCCGACCGAGGGAAAGGGCTAGTAACTAAATACGATGGCAGCTCTTATGACAAACTCCACAAGCTAGCACTCCGACCATAGACTGTAGAAATAAACCCAGACTCCGACGATATCACAGATCGATAATGCGTTTCCCCCGGTTTCCGGGGACAGTCCCCGGTTTTGGTGACCAGTCCCCGGCTGGATCTGTCTCCGGATTTCACTGTGACTGACAGACCCGAAATTGGAATGAAAGAAAATACTGACAAAACGTAGCCGATGGTCGCACACCCTACACCCGCAGGCTCTAGACAGCCAGAGGCAGCGGTGCTCAGAGATGTTTTAGAAGCCGTGTGTTACGATGCTAAAATCACTGATTATTTACATGGAGTCTGGTGGGTTTAGCGAACGCAATTTCGCGGACTTTTATGTTTTAAAAAGGATCTTAATCTTTAACAGAAAGGTCGACCTCCTTAGAAATCCTGTCCCTCACAGGCTCAAATGTGTAACCCGAGCCATTAAAATTAATTTTTTTCGTGTGTATATTATGTGCTGCAGCCGATGCCTATATACCTTCACGGGTCCCACCATGCCAGTGACGTCATCGATATTGTCAGCGTTCTATTACTAACAAACGCAATTTTTGTGTTGCTTAAAAAAAAGCTATAATATTGATTTTTAAAATATTTTTTTTTAGTGTAATTAATTTGTAATTACCATAACCAACAAGTTATCAAAAGTTAGTTTTTCAGTTCAGTTCATCTTTAAGCATGGGATGACGACAAAACAAAAACTCACTTGACCAAACATTTCATTAAAACTTTGTGTGACAAATATATGTCAAACTCTAAGCTTTGTCCGGGAAGTGATTAGCAAACTGAGTAGTAAACTCAGATTTGTATGTATATTTTTTTTAAATCACGCATGGAAATGTACATAAAAAAATTGTCCAGGAGATTCCCATCCCTAGTACCCTCTCACTTTTGAGAGCAACAGACAAGCCAGCTGTGAAAAGGTTCTCATTGTTGGTGTCGCAGGGCGTTTTCACAC
The DNA here is from genome assembly GCF_008692095.1 of Etheostoma spectabile. Taxonomy (NCBI): domain Eukaryota; kingdom Metazoa; phylum Chordata; class Actinopteri; order Perciformes; family Percidae; genus Etheostoma; species Etheostoma spectabile. Next base: position 10,995,683 of record NC_045747.1, read on the forward strand.
CTGTGTTTTGTTTGCTTTGGTCCAAATCTGTTGTTTGTTTGTAAGTAATAGTCAAACCAGCTCATTTCATTAAAATAATCAGACAATGATGAGAAGTTACTACGTCTGCTCTAGTCACCGAGACTTTGCTCTGCTCTGCCGGGCTCCAACTTTAGCGGCTGCTGGTTTGACCACGTAGATACGAGTGAAAGACGGTGAGCTTGACTGCAGTCCGTTTCTGTGAAAGGAACACTGCAAGCTGCTACAGTTGGCTGCTCTGCTGCATCGCAGATTGCTAAACACACCTGACTACAGGAGACATTAGCTCCAACTGGTGAAGTTTGTATAGTTGGTGCTGTTGGAGTACGGATCACGTTCCCACCACAAACAAACCGCTCCAGAGTTTGATTGAAACGACCTCTTCAAGCAGGTTTTGGTACGCTTGTTTAGTCCGCTTTTGGTGCGCACCCGAGGGCGATTGCCGCGTTCTCACCTGCCCAAATGAACCACACCAGCGGGGCAAACAAACTCTAGTTTGATTTAACTGAACTAAAGTCTGTCTGTGTGAAAACACCCTCAATGCACAGCTGTGCCAATTGCATTTGCCCTTGTTTGTTTACTGTCATATCCTGCTTTGTGTATACAAATCTAATGGACTTTATTGTTCCTTAGATTTGCATAACATAGACATTTGTCTTTGGCACTTGTATTTAAGACAACACACACCATATGAAACAGTGCATTGTACAGTGCATAGACTACACAACAATTTACAGCAATTGTGCATCAATGCAATGCATTACATTGTGCATGTTTTTGAGAATGTGCACCTAGCAAGACAATGTCAACTCTCAGGCACGAGGCTAGTGTGGTTAAGGCGTTGTCGTGGGTGATATATCTTGTATTGCCAAAGCCTGAGCTCACACAAAAGCTAACTGTGGCCAGCTAAAATCATGGGTTTTATCTGTCCTTTTAAAAAGGCAGTAAATTGAGCAGCACATTACAAAGGGAAAATCCACGCTAATACAGAATCTATATTTAGCTTTTACAAACGTAAATAACATTCTCCCTAATTTGGAAATTAGTGTTGCCAGGTGGTTTTTATAGACATCTGTTGGTCTGTCTGTATTAAAACTCCTGAACATCAGGAAATTGGCTAAATCTCTGCTTCTTCGCCCTCCTTTCAGTTGGCAAACAGCTCCTCACTGCCCACATCTGGTAAAGATTGCTTTGTTTCCGACCGTGATCAGAAAACCAGGGGAGACTTGTACCTCCAGGGCTGAAGTTATAAATAAATAACATTGGGGTTAAAATCTCATTTCTGTTGCGCAAATGAATGAGCTTGACTTTTAGTCTGAGGTTTATTTTAGACACCGCAAACACTGTGTACAATAACTTAAATTTATTCCACAAACTCTGCTCCAGTCACATCTACACGTCTGCTTCCTCCTTCTCTATTCCTCTTGTGCCCACTTCCCGCACACACCCACACAGAGCTCTCTCTTAAGAGTTTCAGCATACTTTTACAATACTGGTAATATTTCGCAAATGTTTCTTAAAATTGAATGTTCTCTGTCCACTGGAATGCTATTGCTTTTAATTGAAAATGGTTTATTTAAAACAATTATACTTATCAAACAGATGGAATCAGAAAAATAAAGGCCTGCCTCTAACAAATGCCTGCTTCAAATAAAAGCCTGTGACCTTCTACAGTACAGGTAAATAAAGGCCCCGGTTTTTATTTGAGGAATTACGGTACAGCTCTAAGTCTGTGGTCAAAATTAGTTTTCTTTGAAGAAAAAAAAAATGTAGGCTGTTTGTAATATCCCCACAGATGCTGTCATGGTACCATAGTCCGTGGAGCAGCTTTGAGATTCGTCCTTAGATGACAGCATCATTACAGTCTGCTTAGGTCAGTGTTGGGAGAGAATTGTTTAAATTCATAGTGCTGTCACTTAAACACGTTATTAACGGCGTTAACGCAACCCCCTTTTTTTTTTTTTTTTTTTTACACATGCGTTTGCAACAACTTGCAATGTTAGAAAAACTACAACACCACATTGGATCTTGTTGGACCAGAAACAAAACAACAGGCATGCCGCACACACTTGTTTGGGCTTGCGAGCCGGCCAAAGAGTAGTAACGTTATATTTTAAGTGGATGGTGAGCGCGAGATGCCAATAAAATGAATGCTAATAAGATTCTGGATGGAAAGTTTACTTTTTAAAGTTGCCAAATGGTTCCATTGACAACACCAAAGTGATCTGTGTTTTGTTGTTGTGAACTCAGCGATCATCACAGCACATCCAGTCTGAAATATCACTTGATGGCCAAGTACACAGCTGATGCAAATTCTCTCTCCCTCGTCAGAGTATTTTTTTTCACCCTTTTATTGATGGACAGTGTTTGAGAGATGGACATTGTGTGAGAGATTATTTGCTCCAAGTGAGAATGTTACATGTGAAATTGAACACTACAGTAACCTATATGCCAATGTTGTTTTTACCAAGAGCATTAAAATGAGAAAAAATAATGATACAGATACAAAGAAATCAAGGGACATTTAGAATAGATAAAAAGGTGACATTAATGCGATTAATCATGATTCAACATTTATATCGTCTGATAGCACTAATATATACTAAAGTGTTAAATATTGTCAATATTGCACCTGTGAATTCTATTTTAGGGAGGATTTTCCCCACAGTGAGAGTGGGTGTGAATGAATTTATCTCTTAAGCTCTAATGAGAGAAAATTACTTTGTCAAGTTTGATTTCTGTGAAACACGTTGGAGGCGTGAAATTCCCACTTGCCCATCAATTTTTACCAGAGGCCTAGCTGTGAGCACATCGACATTGAGTGTGAGTGTAATGAATAATTGAACGTTTTTTCTGTCCCTTTCTTTCGTTATTTTCTTGCATGCCCTCATCCTGTTTTTCTTCCTTTTCATCCTTTCTACTCTCTACAATTCTGATGTTTATGTTTATTCCTCTGTCTCTCTCCCTCAGGGACTTCCTTCCACGTGGATCAGGCATCGTTACCCGCAGACCTCTCATTTTGCAGCTGGTCCACAATAAAGCAGGTGAGTGTTACTAGTCCTGTGCACAGCCACATACCCATCTCCTTTTCTTGTTGCCCTGCACATGGCCTCTCTGTCACAGTGCCTCAAGCTAAGCTTACTTTCTGCTATTTGCTGCCTTTTGTCTTTTTAATTTGATATTCTCTTTTTCTCTTTCTCCCTTGCTCTGTCTGTCCTTTTCTCTTTCTCCACCCCCCC
>NC_045747.1:10998949-11002046 GCF_008692095.1 Etheostoma spectabile
CCCTTGTGTACATCACTTTGCCCCTGTGTTTAGAATACGCTGAATTCCTGCACTGCAAAGGAAAGAAGTTTGTGGATTTTGATGAAGTGCGGGCGGAAATTGAGGCAGAGACCGACAGGATAACAGGCTCCAACAAAGGCATCTCTTCCATCCCAATTAACCTGAGAGTCTATTCCCCAAATGGTAATGGACACAAGTCATAAAGAATACACATACCGTAAACACTTTTTGCTCTTTGGATTACGTAAAGTACATTTGCATTTTATATGATATGATATACCATATTGTAATGTTCTAATGTGTTTTTAGTCCATCACTTAATAGCTGTCTAAAACTATTTTATCTCCTTGCGGGGAATTCAGTCAAATTTGACATTTTCACATTTATTTCTTACTTTAAATGTAACAATTCTAAGTATTGTTGCACCGGTTCCTAAACGACCGGCATCTACCAGACTGAATGACAACGCAGATTTCGGTGCCTTATTTCAATTCCACTTAAATGCCTGCGCTGCGCTCTGGTTCTTCAAAACAGAAGTTACAGGCAACGTTAGACTTACGTCCGCTAGTAGCTGGCTCAAACACTGTTGAAATACACTCAAAAGGATTCTAACACCGGGACGTACAACAGTCTGCAACTATAGACATAGAGTAGACGGGACTTAATTGTGTGTTCAGTTGCAACTCGTAAGCTCATAGTGCATTCAATGTAGTTGTAAAGAACCCTTCTGCCATCTAGTGGTTCTTCTTTTCATCAATTGACAAGTGAAATAATCTTACTAAAATAAACATTCAATATTTAATTAAATTTTAACAATATTGCCTTAGCAATAAACAAGTCATTCTCTAATGTTACCAACTGTTGTTTTTTGTTTTCTTCTGTACTTTTAAAGTATCGGTTCAGGTACCATTTAGGCTAATTGTTATGACTTCTGCCAATGTTACTCAGTACTGAACCTGACCCTGATCGACCTTCCGGGAATGACTAAAGTTGCCGTCGGAGACCAGCCCGTAGACATCGAGCACCAGATCAAGGACATGCTGCTGCAGTTCATCACCAAGGAGAGCTGTCTGATCCTGGCCGTCACTCCTGCCAACACTGACCTGGCCAACTCCGACGCTCTGAAGATCGCCAAGGAAGTGGACCCACAGGGTAAGCATGTAGTAATTCAAAAGTCAAGGAGCAGGCCTATGAATACAATGTAACATACACATAAACCTCCAAAGTAGAGATGAATCGATTTACCGACCAGTGACCGGAATTGGCTGGTTTTCACGTGACCGGCCTGGACCGGCAAGTCAGACTGATATATGCCGATTTCAATGCCAGTCAAACAGACTTAGATGAATTTACGGTTTATCAGACCCCAGATAAGAAAGAGAACCTAATGTTAGCAAACGCTGCAGTGACGGTCCCTTGCCTCTGCCGCCCCGCTGCAGGAGACGCTGTGTGTATTCCTCCGACACACCGTATTAACGTTACTGTTTTAAAAACTTTCCAGGTTAGTGCGGGTGTATATCGCTCAAAACCAACATTTAAAAACGTAGTAATCTTCCCTCAGCATTTAGTTTAGTTTCTAAACCATGTTTACAATGAGCGGTGACGTTAAATCATGCGTTTCAGGTAACCGTACACTAGGGTACGTTCTTTTTGCTGGATTGTTCTGAGGCAACCGTAACGTTAGCAGATAAGCCCGTTGGTATTGTTCATATTTATGTACAATGACAAATGAAGCAAACTTGCTTAAAAAAAGGAACTACATGCTGTTTTCAGGTAACGTTACTGTTGACGGTCTAACAGGCCTGTGTGTATGTTTTGAGAAATGTTTTTATACTGCAAGGCTATATTTATTTTATTTTTGCTATTTATATATTATTGTATTGCCATTACCTGTTTTCATACATACAGAAGTTTAATTTGCTAAATATATCAAATTTATTTAGTTGGATATTGGATGTGAAAAGAAGGAAATTGTTGTTCTATAGTATTGGACTTTAGATGTGTGTGAATCTCCCACACCAGGAGTAATTTATATAGTTCTGTTTTATAGGCATTGATTATTTGTTAAAAAAAATTCTATGTAAAGTGTACTATTAACGAAAAGATAGAAAATAAATATTTTTGTGTGTGCTTACAGTGGTTAGAAAATATGAAATCAGAATTGGCTAAAATCGGTATTAGCAGGCCAAAGGCCATAAAGTTCTTATCGGTGTATCTCTACTCCAAATATTTTTTTTGCATATTATGTAATGAGTTGCTTTATATTTCAGTTTCTTAAGAAAGGGTCAAAGACACTGACATAATTGTTCTGTGTATCAGTATTTTCCTCCGTATTATCCTGTGTGCTCTGTGGGGCGTGCTCTGTGAGCCACATGGGGAGGACATCAATAACCTGACAGGCTGCATCACAGAATACATACAATTCTGTGAGAACATCACCCTCACGCTGCTTTCCAAATCACAAGCCGTGGATCACCAGTGACCTGAAAGTCATCCTTAATGAGAAGAAGAAAGTTTCAGGTCATGGGACAGAAAGGAGCTAAGGGAAGTACAGCTCAAACTGTGGGATAAACTGAGGGTGTGTAAAAACTCCTACAGGAAGAAGCTGGAGGCCAGTCTCCAACAGAACAATATGAGGGAGGTGTGGACAGGGATGAAAGCGATCAACGGGTGTGGGGGGAGAAGAAGACAAACACCAGGAAGCCATGAGAGAGCAAACAAGCTGAACTGTTATTTTAGCTCACAGCAATCCCCTGCCTCCTCTACCACTCCACCAACTTCCTACACCCCCTCACTGCCTCCACCCCTCCCTCTCTTGCTCCCATTCCTCCCCCCTCATTCCCCTGTAGTCTGCCCACTACCCCCACCACTACAACACATTTCATCTCCCCCCACGGACACTTCAAGCACCCCTCCCTGCTTTTCATTCACATCTGGCCAGGTGAGGAGACAGCTGGAGAGGCTTCACCAGCGCAAGGCTGCTTACCCTGACGGCATCTGTCCCAGGGTCCTGAAGACCTGCTCCTAGTCAGCTCTCTGGTGTTCTCCAGTATCTCTTCAACCTGAGCCTTAGCCTGCAGAGGGTGCCGCTGCTGTG
>NC_045747.1:11002056-11012571 GCF_008692095.1 Etheostoma spectabile
AGACGTCCTGCCTTGTCCCGGTCCCCAAGAAGTGTACTCCATCTGGCCTCAAGGACTACCGCCCAGTGGCTCTCACATCCCATGTGATGAAGGTGCTGGATGGGCTGGTCTTGGCCTACCTGAGGCTGCAGGTGAGTTCTTCTCTGGACCCTCTACAGTTGGCCTACCAGCCTTGTCTGGGAGTGGACGATGCTGTCATTTATCTTCTGCAACGAGTGAGAATCACATTTTTTGATATCTCCTGTGCATTTAAAACCATCCAGTCACTGCTACTAGGTAAGAAGCTGCGGATGATGGGTGTTGGTGCGTCCACAGTCTCCTGGATCACTGACTACCTGACAGAAAGGCCACAGTTTGTCCATCTGGACCGTGTTCTGTCTAATGTGGTGGTGAGTGGTACGGGGGCTCCACAGGGGGCTGTGCGGTCTCCTTTTCTGTTCACCTTATAGACCACAGACTTCCAGTACAACTCTGAGTCATGTCACCTAAGTTTTCTGATGACTCTGCAGTTGTTGGGTGTATAAGGGATGGACACGAGGGAGAGTACAGGGCACTGGTGGATTACTTTGTGGAGTGGTCTGGTAAGAATCACCTGCTGCTGAACGTGGATAAGATCAGAGAGATGGTGATTGACTTTAGGAGGAAGGTAACAGCTCCGCAGCCCCTTTGCATCCTGGGAAGTGACGTGGACATGGTGGAGGATTACAGATACCTAGGTGTCAACATCGACAACAGGCTGAACTGGAAGATCAACAGCACTGCTGTTTACAAGAAGGGAATGAGCTGACTATATTTCCTGAGGAAGCTGAGATCCTTCAATGTGTTCAGCAGAATGTTGGAGATGTTCTACCAGTCGGTTGTGACCAGCGCTCTGTTCTCCTCCGCCATCTGCTGGGGCAGCAGCATCGGAGCCAGCGACACAAACAGACTGAACAAACTGGTCAGGAAGGCTGGATCCGTTATTGACTACAAACAGGAGTGGTGGAGAGGAGGTCACTGAACAAACCCTGACCACCCTCTGTACCCCACACTGGTCCAACAGAAGAGCAGCTTCTCTAGGAGGCTCCAACAGCTTCGATGTTATACGGACCGCTACAAGAAATCATTCCTACCACAGGCAACAAAACTTTTAACACTTCATCACTGAGTGGGAGATAAGACTCACAGACACCATAACTGCAATAAGTGAATCTTGCACAATATTTACATACAATATTTACATTATCTACAGCTTTATCATAATAGTTAAACAGTTGTACATTTTTATTTATTTATTTTTTGTATCTCCAACTTGAATGCATAAATACAATTATTGGTTTTTATATTGTGTCCTGTTATTTCATGTATATTCTGTATGTGTGCTTTGTGTCTATTTTCCTGATGCAACACTGGAATTTCCCATTTTTTGGGATCAATAAAAATATATCTATCTATGACATGTAGAAGGAAACAAAATAGTGAAAGAAAACAATCCGTTTGAATTGATCTAGTAACACTTTATAATTTTTTGCAGGTCTGCGTACCATTGGTGTTATAACAAAACTGGACCTGATGGACGAAGGGACGGATGCAAAGGACATCCTAGAAAATAAACTCCTCCCACTGCGTAGAGGTAAGGATTGTACACACAAAAACACATTCACAAACTTTGTTTCTGACTCAAGAGTGACTATTTCTGTTGTTGCTTACAGGCTACATTGGTGTGGTGAACCGCAGTCAGAAAGACATTGATGGGAAGAAGGACATCCGTGCTGCTCTGGCTGCAGAGAGGAAGTTCTTTCTGTCCCACCCTGGCTACAGACATATGGCAGAGCGTATGGGAACACCACATCTACAAAAGACACTTAACCAGGTCTGCTATCAATTGTTTGTTTTTAAAGTGTACATTATAATGCCATTTAATTCTCTAAAATGACAGTACTACCTCTGTCTGTATCTAGCAATTGACCAACCACATCAGGGACACTCTGCCTGGTCTGCGCAGTAAGCTGCAGAGTCAGCTCCTCTCACTGGAGAAGGAGGTGGAGGAGTATAAGAACTTCAGTCCAGATGACCCAACACGCAAGACCAAGGCCTTGTTGCAGTGAGTGCATCTTACTGTTTCTGCTCATAACAATGCAGAAAGTATAGTATGAAGGATAAGCTCAGTCTGCTCTGATTGGTCGATGTTTTTGGGTCTTTCACATCTTCACAGTGCTCCTGGAGTCTCTGCAATGCCACTGCAGCCAGGCGATGACTGTAGCATAGTATAGTTGTGACATCACAACCACATGGAAGTCATGACGGCTCATTTGCAGACAGTTTCTGACAACTTGAAAACATGGAAATCTCACTTTTTACCAAAATGGGAGTTTAATGAACAGTAATTTTTTTTTTTTAATCTTCAGTAAGCCTCTAGTGGCAAGGGCATCATTAACACCGGCCTCATATCTTTTGTGCCCTTGACCCTTATCAGGATGGTTCAGCAGTTTGGTGTAGACTTTGAGAAGTGCATTGAGGGCTCTGGGGACCAGGTGGACACCAATGAGCTGTCGGGTGGTGCCAAGATCAACCGCCTGTTCCATGAACGCTTCCCCTTTGAACTGGTCAAGGTAGGTGGGCCATGAAGTACAGTTATTGTTCTTGTGCAATCTTCACAAAGATTGAATTGTTGTAAGAAGATATAATTTGCACCTTATCCCCATCTCCCAGATTGTGTTTGATGAGAAAGAGCTTCGGCGAGAAATCAGTCACGCAATCAAGAACGTCCATGGTGTCAGGCAAGTGGAACGGAAATTAAAAAAAACAAAAACTGCTTGACTTCAAAGTAGCCACACACAGAGCTGTGACCAACCATTTTGACATTAAATACTGCTGTACCCACATGCTTTGCTTTTCTCCCTTCATGAAAGCTGCTATTCTCCTATAATTAATAATCAAGCCTTGACATTGCAGACTAAAAGTACCAATTAAAACAGTGTTTTTTGTTGTATGTGACATGTATTTCTTCTATTTTACTTTCCCTCACCATTCTTCCAATTCCCCTTATCTCCCCTCTACAAGACCACCCACTCATTTTCTGTCTACTGAGGCATTCAATTGTTATGAGGTTTTATGTTAAATGTATCTTAGTCCATTGTGCTAATGTTATGTGTTCTTCACTGACTCTCCTTTAGGTCATAGCTCATTTGTGGGTGTTTGCATACACCTGGCCTTTTTTGGCATTTTATCTTTCCTTCCCCTTTTGTCAGTATGTTATTTTTCTGTTTTTTTCTCTTTGTCTATAACCTCACATTTCTTTAGTGACCTTTTGTGTACCTAGTCATCTGTCTATTCATTTGTTTTGTTAGCCTACATGTCCGTTAACTGTCCCATCTGTTTGCCACTGTGCCTCTGTCTCTCTGTGCATCCTCAGAACGGGGCTGTTCACTCCAGACCTGGCGTTTGAGGTCATCGTGAAAAAGCAGATCGTTAAGCTGAAAACGCCTTGTCTCAAATGTATCGATCTGGTCATTCAGGAGCTCATCAACACAGTCAGGCAGTGCACCAACAAGGTACTGCAGGTGTCCAGCATCTCCCGACCCAGCCAAGACATAGGGCATGGGCAACCAGGGGTTAGGAAGAGGGTTTGCTGATGCAGAACATTAGCCAAAAGCTTCTTACAATTTCCATAAAATAAAGATCCAATAAAGATCCGTTCATTTCTTGTACTTTATTAAAGAAATGTTCTGTGCGGTTTATCCTAAGCCCAGCCCAGCTATCCCGATTAGCCCTGTGTGCAGGCAGCGCTGTCGTGTTGTGGAGTGTTGTGACGGGTGACGTGTCATCGTGGATATCAGATGTTTCAGGGACTCAACCTGTCTGAGCATCAATGGTCTCTCCTGGACAAGCTGCAGGTCTCATAGCTCAGCACACGTAGCCAGCAAAACATGAATTGGTCTTAATAAGCTGTAATTTGACATTAACTTGGAGGTGACATGTTCATCTCTACCACATTGACCTTTGATCTAGTTTTAGAGGAACTGGCTTGTCAGGGAAGAAGATGTGAAAGACCTGTGGCTTGTCCTTTACTGCTTGATTTGTCTGTCAACAACTAGAAATGACTAACTGAACAAAGACTTGTTCTCTTTTTATTTCTTCTCTTTCCTGGCTGTCTTCTTTTTCTCTTTCCTTAATTTCTGCCTATCCCTTTCTCTCACTACTACCACAACAACACGCAATCTGACCCCGTGACCTTTCAGAACGGGGCTCTTCACCCCTGACCTGGCTTTCGAGGCGATAGTCAAAAAGCAGATCCTCAAACTCAAAGAGCCCAGCCTCAAATGTGTGGACCTTGTGGTGTCCGAGCTCACCGCACTCGTCATGAAGTGTGCCATTAAGGTAACCAGGGACACACCTGCTGAGATGATGGCATGAAAAGAGAAGGGATTTCTTTCCTCTCTAAATGTCTATCTCTGTCATATCGGTAAAATGGTCACCCCAGTAAAATCAGTCCCATCCACACCCTTACCATCTGTGACCTCTGCTTTAAATGTGTGTATCGTCCGGAAGTCTCCATACCATTCAGATTGAGCATTGACTTACAAGTCACATCTGAAACTCCCAGTTTACCTCAGCATCAACTCTCGTAAGCATGTTGTCTCTCTGCCCATGGCCCTGGTCTGTCAGTCTAGGGCAGGGCAGAGCTGAGTCTGGCTACACTCTCTCGCTGACCCACATGGCAGACTGGTATTTTGCTTTGTAAAGGGAGTGATGTGAGGGCAGAGATGATACTTATGACGTTTTTACATTACATGGTACCTGCTTGACTCGCTTCGACTCTACTCGGCTTTTTATGGTTTTCCATTATGAAAAAAAGTCCCTGGTACCTGCTAAATGGTACTTTTTTTATATCCGGATTGCCACCATTGAGGTTCCAAGCGAGCTGAGGTGATGCCAAAAAGTGATGTGAAAACTTGTAGACTACTGATTGGTTGAAGAGAATTGTCACTAATCACTGCATCATCATTGCTAGCAATGACAGGACTTACCTGAACAAACCCGCAGTGTTTAAATAGTTTAGCCAGCTGTGTTTTTTGAGTCTCCAGCTTCTTTTGAAACAAAGTATGTCTGGCAACAGCCACATACTGAGAAAAAAACAACAACACACCTTTGACGTTCTGTGTGTGTCGTGTTAGGTCACTACAGTTTCCTGCAGCGTCGCTATGACGACCAGCCAAGCATGCCTCACGCATGAGGCGTAACTAAATCTGCAATGCAAAAAGGAGGACGGGGCACCGCAGCTGAGCCGAGTAGAGCTGATACTAGCAGGGGGTGTGCCATAAGTGCCATAATAGTCCATGGACTCTGGGTCCACTGGCAGCTTGGATGATGTGTTTCCATAGCAACGGTGTTCCACTGCCATCTTGTGGTCAGAGGAAGGTGCTACACACCGTTAAATTATTCAACATACACACAGTAACCCAGCTGTCCTTCCCCTCTGTCTCTGGAGTGCACCTCTGCCTCACCCCATTCTGTCACTTTCCCCTCTCAAACAGTCTTCACTAACATTAATACTCAAAAATCAAAACTCAGCTAGAAATAAGTTTTAAATGTATTGTAAGTTTTGACATTTCCCAGTTTAAAATATATAAAGGGATTCTTTTATTCCAAAAAAAACAAAACTTCATGGTAAAGTCAATGGCAAATGCAAAGCATTACCACATTGATTCTTAATTCATGACATCATCCCTGGCTGATAGTAAATACCTTATCACCTTGTAGAACAATCATTTTTATGTGTGTGTGTGTGTGTGTGTGTGTGTGTGTGTGTGTGTGTGTGTTGGTTTGTTGTTGTTTGGACATGTGTGACACTGAAATGGCACTTGACTATCTCTTACCCTTTGTTCTCCTACTTATTCTCACTCTTTCTCTCTGACACTTATTGGTAAGTCTTACTAACCTCAAGCTCACATATAAGTATGTGTGTGTGTGTTCAGTGCTACAGCTGTGTGTTGTGTTTTCTTTCAGCTAAATTCTTACCCAAGACTGAGAGAGGAGACTGAGAGGATTGTCACAACCTATGTCAGAGAAAGAGAAGGGAAGACCAAGGACCAGGTTAGTTGCTAGGATGTTGATTAAATAGACTAGTGGCCCTCAAGCCCACCAAGTATGCTCAGGTCAGCCTTTGATGTTTATCTTTTTCACATGCAGAAAAAAACACAGTAAGAGCTGCAATCTGCAATTCATATTTAGCCCCACCGCATTATTATATTGAGATGCTTGTTTGTCCCACCCCTTGTGACACCCCTCAAGTTATCGTATAAATGGGAGAAGTGGAATGCGACCAGATGTAGCATGAGGTAAAGTAGACAACTGATGCCTGAACACCCACTGTTAGCTGTAATAATGTGTCATCTGGCTTTGTCAGTCTCTGCATCTGTTGATCCTCCAGCTGCAGCGTGAGGACACAATTGCATTGTGTGACCCTTCTAGAGTAGACAGATATGATTCAGATATGTTTTACTTTAGCATTTGTCAAATGGAGAAAATAAAATCCTGTAAGTGCCTTTTCATTGCTGGAAACACAAAATGTAAAATGTTTTCCTTCTGTGTATGTTTTCAGTCCATTTAGCCCAGCTTAAGTTTAGTGGACAAAACACGCACCATATGCATATTATAAGCTCTAAAAATGATCATTTGATAAAACCTTTTTGAATTTTACTGCATCAGCTTAGTTTGTTTGCATCTTCCAAGGTTCTATAAACTCTAGAACACAAGTATATCAGTAGGGCTTAGCTCTGTCTGAGAAGTAGTTTGATCAAATAACTTTAAACCGTTTTGGTTAGATTTTTTTTTTCTGTTAATACTGAGAAAAATCAACCACATCAATCAACCACAGCTGCAAAAAAAAAAAAACAACTTTCCAACTTCTTATTTTAATTGACCTTTTTGATATAGTTATATCACAGCTACGCACCATTCTGTATCATGGTGGAAAATCTGTTATTGTAAAATTTGTTTTGTTAGTCAGTATTACCTCAATTGGCACCACTGTCCTTAAATGAACACTGAAATCTTGTGATAGACCTGACAAAACGGCAATGTGCAGAAAATAAAAATAACTCAATTATTTCAAGACTTCACAAGAAAATAAATTAATGAGATGCCAGTACTGTCTTCCAAAAACTGAAGTGTTGTTGTCAGAACTTTATTCTTGCCTTGGAACACCGTTAACTTCATTAAAAAACAAGACTACTGGGAGTTTTTAGTTTTCCTTGCAGATATGTCACCCAGGAAGGGAGGCAGGTTGAATTGTAGGGCATATAAACTGAAACATTTGAGTAAAGCATATTCTCAAGTCCAACACATCAATTTGCAGCATTGATAATATCAATCTGACTATATTGGTATAGCTATGTATAAATCTAGCTGTAGATGTAATCTCTCTTGTTTTTTTTCAAAAAAGTGTGAGATCTAGCACTCTTTTGTGTCTTCTTAAAGAGCTCATATTATGCTTTTGGGCTTTTTCCCTTTTCGTTATTGTCAAATATCTTTTTTGTGCATGTAATAGGTTTACTAAGTGAAAAAGCCCAAAGTCTATACCAAAGGGAGTTACCATCTCCTACAGAAAACATTGTTCACAAACTGCTCTATTGTAGTCCAGCCTTTACTTCTGTGACAAACGCGTGTCATTTTTGTGCCACTTTGTAACACACGTTATAATGCTTGCCTAGCTGCTAGTGTGGCATGCCCTCAAACTCAGCTAGTTAGAGCGGAGGCCAAAGATACTAGAAACTGTGCATGTGCGACTCCCAACAAAGATGGAACAGGAGCAAAATGCCCCACTCTGTAGCTAAAACGGAGCAATCAACACACAGGGTTAAAAAGAAACGGCTGCAGCAATGTGCAATACGACAAACCTATGGTGTGTTTTTGGAAATGAAACCATATAAACCTATTCTGGTACAATTTGTACCGAAAATGAACATAATATGAGCTCTTTAAAGTGGTGTTTACGACATATCCATCCTAATCATGATGTTCTGCCTCTAATTAAGGTTCTGCTGCTGATCGACATTGAGCTGTCCTACATCAACACCAATCATGAGGACTTCATAGGCTTTGCTAAGTATGTACCCCTCCTTCCCCCCACCTTTTCTAGCCCAACTTACAGCTTGTTGTCGGGGACCCCAGTCTCAGCACAGGCATTGCAAAACCAATTAACTACATGTTGCCCGTTGTCTGAGGTGCACTTGTGATTCCGTAGATTTACAAAGGACAAGTATTCCTGTAACTCTCAGCCACCACTACATGTGGAATCCAGTTGCTGTTTTAGGAGCACCACCCCTTCACTGCTACTGAATCAAAGTGTTGCTTGTAACTAGCCACCTTAGAAATGCCAAGTAAACTGCTGTGCATCAGTGTGATGATGCATGCAAATTAGTGATCAGCCACATCAGAGCATGTGTTTCCCTGTGGAGAAGGCGGTTGCCACAATGATCAAGGTACCACTTAGTTCCCCCCTTTGCATGCAACAATACTACTCCCCCCTCTAAACAAAGTCAATCAAGCATGCTTGATTGCTTGACAGATACACTTCCTGTCTGCCACAGACTGTTTGACTGTCACTTCAAAGAATGCCTACTGTACCAACGGACGGAGCAGTGTTGATGTTTTACTGCTGTTGCTTGTAGCTGCTGTTGGCCACTGGAAACTCATTTGCACACTGCACTTTTGTGGTGCATCTCTAACTGGTTTATATTACGTAGCTGAATTCACAACGTAGCAGTTGCATGTAGATGTGGAGCTCCCCTCCCCTGTGTGGGTTGCGCTGTTGACAGAGTAACAAAGTAAGGCTGCGTGTATGAGGGTTCATGCCTAGCCCTTTGCATGGCAAGTGGATTGCTGTAATGTGTCGGAGGTCAGCTAGGGCTGTTTAACAGTTTTCATGACGTCACTTTCAGCCTTGACTACAGAAGGCTGGATGATGGTAGCCCCCCAGGGTACGGCAACAACAGGTGGGCCAACAGAAGGATGTAGGGTTGTGTGTACAGTATGTGTGCGAGAGAAAGTTTGATCCTCCATCTTGTCCAAATTCCTCCACAAGCCACTCTCACCTTCATGTATGTGTAGTAGTACCGGTATTTTACTTTGTAACCATAAAATCAAAACCTTGGACTTAAACCAGACAGTAGATTTAAACAAGAGACAAACGGCTATAAAGCATATATACAATATTGTAAACATAAGTGACACATGAATATTTAGTGAGTGTATGTTTTAAACAGTTGTGTTTGGTGTGGTGTCATCAGTGTTTATTGTCTTTTCTGTCCATCTGTGTAATGACAGTGCCCAGCAGAGGAACACAGCTGCAAACAAAAAGAGGGCCATACCCAACCAGGTACGTTTTATCTCTCAGCTCTGGCCTTTTCACCAATTCCAGATTTAATCTCCCTTGACTGATCTCTCCCATTACCAGCCTATTAAGGTGCTGACTCACCAAGGAGATCGTCGGTCCAAGTTGGGCCGACAATGGGCATTAGTCACCCTAGTTTGTCGAGTACCATCAACACTATTCAGCTTTTTTCGGCCAATTTAACATGTTGAATCGTCGTTGGTGAGAGGAATCCATGTGACTGGCTATTCAGCTTAAGCACATTAGTGCACAAGAAACAATAGAAAAACTGTAGTGAGGACGTCTCTGCTCATTTTTCATCTTCATCTTATCTGATAAATCAAATCCACATAGGGCTGTCTCTTCCTCACCCTTTGCACCGTAATTGCTGCTAGACTGAGAACTGAGCCCCTTAGCAACCACACTGGCTAACTAGCCAGCTGGTCGAACACTAAGTTGGTAAAATGTTACAACTTAATGTTTCATTCACACACCCTTGTCACAGCATAGGAAAGCACATTGCTATAGGCCGATGATTGACAACTTTATTTGGCTCATTTTCTGTAACCAGTGTAGCATGAAGGCATGTTGGGTGGAGTAAGCAGAAGTAAAGGGGTTAAAGCATAAGGACTGTAGGCTCTGTGCCGCTGCTGGCTGGTTCAGGCAAACACAGTTTTGTTGTATGTATCATAGCAACAGTCTATACATCCAGTTTCCCTTTCTGAATGATTAATAGATTATCGTCCGCCTGCTGGCATCAGGAGTTATTTCCTCTCACACAGGCGCAGAACGTACATGCTAGTTGGTTGGTGACTGTAGTCTTTGTGGTGTGTTCAAGTGCAACTTTTCGTTTCGTCGACCTTCGTTGCCAATAGTTGTTTGCCGTCTACTTGGTGTGTCAGCACCTTTTAGTCAACTATGTGAATGTATCTCAATCCAGCAATGATTTAGCCAATAGGCATTAATACGGTATATTTCTACCTATCTAATGTTAACAATATCTCCCCTGTACATCATTTTAACTACTGACTGTACTTAGTCCCATTGATTTTAATTTTCATATTGAACTGGCTTTGTCCGCAATGTTGTGAAGCTAGTACTTTTACCTTTCATGTTGAGTGCATACTGATATTTAGCCAATTATGATATATATATATATA
>NC_045747.1:11012581-11013825 GCF_008692095.1 Etheostoma spectabile
TATATATATATATATGTTTTTGTAAGATCCTGGAACATGATTATAATGCTGATAATCAGCGTTAGAGATTGCAGTTTCAGTGAGAGGGAACTTAAAGAAGACTCCACTTCCCTTTTCTGAAACAAGCATTTGTTTCCACTACTATTATTAATTGCTGTTTGCATGTGACTCAGGCATGTTGATCTACAGCGAAGCAACGATTAATCTCAAAATTATGTTGGTTGTTTGTTGCCTTCGCGTTAACACAAGCAGCTTGTTGTATTGCAATTCAGTATGTGCATGGACCTTGCACCTATCAGCTGAGCAACACATATGACATAACCAAATGGTGGTATACTTGAAGTAATTGTAATTGCATGTAACTTTCTTGCTCTCTGTGTCTGTCTGTCGCTCTCTGTCTCTCTCTCTATCTCTGGTTGTCTCATTGACTATTGCTTTTCTGTTTCTTCCTATTTTCGCTCCCTTTAAATCTGTCACCTTTTTTTCCCCCCCAACCTTTTCTTGAACTTTCATTTTTGACTGTCTCTTACTTAATTCCTATTCAACTTTCCACTTGCTATTTCTTTCCCTCTCCCCTCATCCTCTCTCATCTGTCCCTCATCTTTGCTTGCTTGCTTTCTCATTTCTTTGGGCTTTGGTTTTATACTGCCCCCCCTTTGCTTTAATTTCCCCTCCCCTTCTTATTACTGCAGGGTGAGATTCTGGTAAGTACCCCAAAGATTTAAACCACACCCTGCCGGGGGGCAGCAGGGGTAGGCCATACAGAAGGACTGAGGCCATAACACACAGGTCAGCCAATATGGTTGGGTGAAAAAGACAGAATACTGTGAGATAACAACATAAACAGTTCCCTGCAAATACAGGAGTTTCTACCTCACCATAATGAGTTGTTCTACCTCTGTGCAGCTTGGCGGACTGGGAGAGGTCCACGAGGAGAAGGTAGAGTCTCCAGACTGATCAAATTGATATAAATTACAATTCTAGCATTAGCACTCAGTTACCTGTAATTTGGAACTGACTTAACAGTAACACACCGCAGGTTTGTTCTCGTAATTCCATGTTTAATTTTAATAGGACAATAATTGTCATTAATTGCATACAGATCTTTTGATTTCTACTAACATTTTACATTTTTCTACACCAAATATTGAAAACGACACACAAATTTTACTCCCACAAAAGATTGTGGCACTTTTCAATGCTGTGTGTTCTCTATCAGGGACCACAGAAAAAGAAGGGGGGGG
>NC_045747.1:11013835-11044362 GCF_008692095.1 Etheostoma spectabile
ATCTTTCACCACTGACCATGGAATGGCGTCAGTTCTCATGTCATTGGGTTTATACCTCTGCTGCTGCCTCACGCATGAGTACTCTAAAGTTTTCCTTGTTGTGAGAATCATCCAAAAACTCGCTAGGAGACAAAACAGGGAGGGAGTGGATGGACTGCATGTGAGGAGCGATTAAATCAGCAGCATAGTAAATGTGATTCTTTAAAATTTTCTTTGCATTCTTTTCTAGTGACTAAGGTTTTTTTAGATTACATGCATGTTAAAACAGTTCCTACAGAAAGTACGTACATACTGGTATCCAAAAACCCACCTGTCTCCAAGTGTTTAATTGTTATTTCTGTATTTTGTATGGTGACTGGTCATGGCTTTGGGATGTATTTCAATGATTTAGTCATTAAACATTTTTAAAACCTAACTATCTTAATTCTTTTTAAATTGGCATGTTTCATTCTGATCATTTAAAAATAGTTTTTTTTTTCTTTGAATCCTTGGAGTTAATTTCCGATGTAATTGTACATCTTTAATTAACCACTTGCAACACTTGCATTAACAGAAATGTATTAAACGTTTCTTGACAGTCTATTCCTAAAGCATGTCATCTGTAAAACCCTTACACCTCATTTTTTCTTAATGTCAACTTGGTTTGAACATTTCCAACTGACTTTACTATAAAGGATTTAAAAACTCCTTGCTTTCTTAGTTTTTTCCTCGTCAAGGCATGTGATTGCCTCCTCTCCCATGTTTATGTTGGCAGTTTTGACCTAATGAACCCTTCCCTCCCCCATACTTTATTCCAGTTGTCTGTGGGATGGAAGAGTGCAGAAGAGAGGTCTAAAGCAGACTTTGAAATTTCCCCTTCGCTTTGCTTAGCATAAGAGCACGCTTTTCACTGATTGCTCCCCCCATTGCATGGAAAACAATGGAGAGACATAGGCTAAACTGTTGTAAATCTGAGTTCAGTTAACCCAACTAACCATGCTTTAAACTAATGAGCTTTTACTGACCAACTGACACTAACATAACATTGTCGACCTTTGGTCTTTGACTCTGTGTCAGGGCTGACATATAGTCTGGACACCATCTGGTCCTGTTTGTTGTTTTAAGCAGTTATTTTCTATCAAGTGGAAGAAGAACAAGGACTACATCCCCTTTCAGTGTTTTCAATTTAACCATTTGCTGATTTTTTTTTTTTTTTTTTTTTTTTTTTTTTTTTTACATTCAGCTTTTATTACACATTAAGTATTACTGTCCTTTGTTCAATCCATACTTCTATGTTGTAGTGCATATTTAAGTATTATTAGTTGCATAAACACAAAAATGTTGAATATTGAGATACAAAGGTGACATTGACCTAGTGGAGAAGCAGGTAAGATATTCGTTTCAGTCACATCCCATTAACACTTATGGGTTCCTCTTGTCACCAGTGCATAAGCCTGACTATTTTCCTTCATCTTCCTGGTACCCCTCTCTCCCTGCCAACCTTTCTCTCCCCCACATCTTCTCCTTGCTGTGTAGGTGATCAGGAAAGGCTGGCTAACCATCAACATCAGCATCATGAAAGGAGGATCCAAGGAGTACTGGTTTGTCTTGACTGCAGAGTCCCTGTCCTGGTACAAAGATGAGGAGGTGAGAAGAATTTCTTTTCCAGGGCTGTATTTCACTGGACACTAGGGAAATGGATAGCTAAGATAAGATGACACAGCACCATAGGAATGCATAAAGATGAAGATAATGCGTTCGGCACTGTTGGGATAAGCTTTCCCAAGTGGAGTTTGGGTGTCATCACCGGCGGCAGCTGGAGGTGTGTGCGTCCCAGCCCAGCCTAACCAATGTGCAGACTACTGTTCAGCTGTAGCCGGATGAACAGGTAGTCTGAACACTGGGCAGGCGGGGGGGTGAGGAGGACTCTGATAAGAGGAAGGTCCCCGAGGTCATTACGACTGCAGGTCACTACCCTAGGACAGTAGGACACAGGGCACAGAGAGCAAACATTACCGCAGTGAAACAATTGCACATATTAACAAAATAAGCCACAAACATGGAATTGGATAATATATCGGGCCCTATTCTACTGAAAACCCACTGTTTTGTCTTATTAAGCAGATATTATTTCAAATAGAGATTCATATGAAAAATCTAACCTTTTATAACCTTGCTTTCAACCGATTTTAAGCTAATAAATCCAGACACGGTGGGACTGCATTTCCTTTTGGCTAAATGTTTACAGAATGTGCAAACTCTGCTCTACAGTTAGTGTTAGTTTTCAAGGATCTGGGCATTAACTTTCAGTAAAACAGACATTTTAGTGCACTGTAATGGTCTAGTTTCACTGGTCATTTGAATTTAGATGTTACACTTTATTTAAATGGTTTTAAGTGTAAAGAGCATCGCATTTGCTTTACTCACCACTTGATTTTTTTTTCTCAAGGACTCAGTCAAATTCTTTCTTTTCCATTCCTCCAGTGAAATAAAAAATACCCCTTAAAGATACCACTGCTAAAGATGATCTCCAGTCCAGTGGCCTCAGTGTGTCCAAACACCAAATGGAAGCGGTGCATTTTTATGTCGCTCGCCTTTTGCAAAAAAGAGAGAGGGTGAGAGCAGGAGGATGGTGGAGGCAAACTGACGTGGCAGGCGGGCTGAAATGTTCCAGCCGGGATCTGACTTTGGAATTTGCAGGAAATCGTACTGGGGGGGGGGCGCTTGTCCACATGAGTCCTCCTGTATCTTTTAGTCAGTTAGGTGTGTGTGTGTGTGTGTGTGTGTGTGTGTGTGTGTGTGTGTGTGTGTGTGTGTGTGTGTGTGTGTGTGTTGCTCTTTGTGTTAGTGCAGACATAAATGCTTCCAGATGTCTCTGCTCAACAGCAAAAGCTGGCACCCCCCCACCCCCTCAAGCTCCTCCTCTTCTTCCTCTCATCCTCCTCTGTCCCATCATGCATTTCTCCATCTCACCAGCCTGGTGGTGGTCCACACAGAGAGAATGCATTGTGTCATGGCTACTCATTGGTGGAGAACTGTTTTCATCTCCATTACCAAAATATACACAATTACTCACTCTTTTCTGTTGTGTTTTCCAGGTTTCTGTTCTACTGTTAACACCCATTTCTTCTGTCTCCATCATGCTAGGAGAAAGAAAAGAAGTATATGCTGCCCCTGGATAACCTGAAGATCAGAGACGTGGAGAAAGGCTTTATGTCCACAAAGCACATCTTTGCAATCTTTAACACCGAACAAAGGTCAGATTTATCTTAAGTGAATGTGTGAATGCACATGTACCTTACCTATCTGGTGTGCACACGTCATTGTGTTCTTGCTAATCCTACACACACACTGTGTTTTTGGTTTATCTGTACAGGAACGTGTACAAGGATCTTCGCCAAGTAGAACTGACCTGTGATACTCAAGAGGATGTGGACAGCTGGAAAGCATCCTTCCTCAGGGCAGGAGTATATCCGGAGAAGGACCAGGTATGTGGGTTGTTGGGTGGGGCTTTTTGTTTCTAATAATACATCAGTTAATATCACATTGGTCATTAACACCTGCACCTCTGTATTTCTCTGTGTGCACATTTTGGAAATTGTCATAACTTATGCTTCTACAGAGAGAAACTATGGAGATGTATTTATGATATGTTAATACTTCATCTTTGTTGTGTGTGTTGTTGTCAGGTGGAGAATGAAGACGCTGCCCCTGCAGACACATTCTCTATGGACCCTCAGTTGGAGCGACAGGTGGAAACCATCCGAAACCTGGTGGATTCGTACATCAGCATCATCAACAAAACCACCAGAGACCTCGTGCCCAAGACAATCATGCATCTCATGATCAACAGTGTGAGTTCCACCACTCCTCAGCAGCAGATACAAGCCATTAACAGACAAAGTGTCTGCAGATCTTGATATGGAATGAAAGAGGTCTGAGTTTGTTCCTTTAACACTGTGAATTGTGGTATTTCACTTATGGATACTTTACAGAAAAGAAGGCTATTTATATATGACCACCACTTGGTGCAGTTTAGAGTGCTGAGCTGACTGTGTAAGTGTACTCTCCCACACCTAATGCGGTGTACTGTGCTAAATGCTGGCAGTAGTTGGATTTAAAAATGAACAGCAGTGCACTGCAGACCAAAAGACTGCATATTGTAAATTTGCATGTTGCCCATTTGCATGTTGCCCCTACATACCAAATAAACATTTTTGTACAAACCATGTAGACCTTTATATATATATATATATATATATATATATATATATATATATATGATGGTATTATTTCAGTAACTGATATGCAGACAGTTATGTTGCCATTATTCAGCAAATGTAGCATCCTACATTATTCTTTATACATGTGATCAAGGCACCTGATAAGCCAGTGAACTGAGCTTGAGATTAGATAAAATTCTATTTAATGTTTAAATGTCATCACACCATGGAGGTGTGCATAGTAGCGTTTTGTTTTCTTGTTCATTTTAGTAGCAACAGGGGTCATGTATTTCATGTTCACACAAGGTCATCAATTTAAAGACACTAATTAACAGGATTAATGGTTCATGCTCACAGGGACTTATCCACTATCCATTTATTAGGTTTTATTATTGTGGTGATCTCACTTAATGATCAGAGACACACACACACACACACACACACACACACACACACACACACACACACACTCACTCTACACTGGCACCATTGTCTACTAGGCAGCTTTTTTTCCATGGTCAATATTTAGTTTAAAGTTCAAATATCTCAAATCAATACATTGTTTTTTGGTCTTGTGGTTAGATAGTCCCGTCCTTTCTTAGCCATAGTCTTGATCATTTTACTTCTGCTCTTGTTTTTAGCGATGTACAGTAAGTTGCCACATTGAGTTTTAATACTATTAACTTCCATTCAGGCAAAGGATTTCATCCACTCAGAGCTATTGGCCTATCTCTACTCCTCTGGGGACCAGAACAGCCTCATGGAGGAATCCCAGGACCAGGCCCAACGTAGAGACGAAATGTTGCGCATGTATCATGCACTCAAGGAGGCACTGCTCATTATTGGCGACATCAGCGCCAACACGATCACCACCCCAGTTCCCCCACCCATAAATAACACCTGGATCCAAGAAGCAAGGTGAGATGAGGGTCAACTAGCATTAAGTTGAGCATCAGGTAAAACAGCGGAAAGATGCAGTGTCTAATAACACACAGTTTGAAACTGTGAGCATGTTTAAATGGATGAGGTTAGGAGCAGTGAGGGGAAAAAAAGACATTGTTTACCTTTTACTATTATGCCTGCCTTACTGAATTTGAAAAATGTTATAATCACACAAAAAAAGAGCATCAAACACCTCGGATTAAAATCCCTCACTTCTAGCTCTACAGGAAAAATAATGGGATCTTTTGGGTGATTATTACAATGTCAGTTTCATTTAACCATATCCTCCTCTTAGCCCCACCCCTCAGCGCAGGCCAACTCCTACAGCTGCCGCAGCGGCCCCCAGCCGCCCGCCTGCTGTTCGTGGCCCAACACCAGGACCACCCCTGAACCCTTCCCCTGCCTTCGGAGCTCCGCTCAACCCCTCTCCGGCCTTCGGTGCACCACCCATCCCATCTCGCCCAGGCCCGCCCATCAACGCTTTCAACAGCCACCAGGATCCCTTCAGCGCACCCCCACTGATCCCCTCCCGGCCAGCCCGTGTCCCACCCGGTGTACCCAGGTAGGACTTCCTTTTACAATGAGATTACCAATACTTTGTGTGTATATTATGCAATTTTTTGTTGCACTGTATTTTTGTTATGTCACTAACTTCTCATCATCCTCTGTCTTTCAAGAGTCACAGGCATGGTTAGTCATTTCTCATTCTCACCAGTTATCCCATCTTAGTATTTAATATGTCTTTCATTCATTCATTCTCCTTACTCTCTCCCTCTGTCGTCCCCTTCCCTCTTTTCTCTCTGTCGGGTTGTTTTGGTTTCGCCACTGTCTCTTTGTGAGTACGTCTCACTCCTTGTTCTGTTTCTTCTCTCCCCGTTGTAGCCGAAGACCCCCTGGTGCTCCTTCTCATCGGCCCACCATTATTCGCCCTGCTGAGCCCTCCCTCCTAGACTAGACCTGTGGCATAGCCCACCTAAGTGTGTGTGTTTGTGTGTGGATGTGTGTATCTGCACACTAAAGGGCGGGGGCGGGGGCTCGAGAGGAGGGGCTGACTGATAGCAGTGCATAATTTGCATCGTCCGGCCACATTAATGTCTCTCTTCATGCAATGTAAAAAGCTGTTAATGCCATCTTTATCAGTGCACATGAATGACAAAAAGCCCTTAACCACTTGAATATTACATTTGACTGCAGTGTAATACAAAATAAACCCAGCTCACCTGTGGGATGCATTTAGCTTCTATTGGTAGGAGATGTATCAAATTCAGTTCAGTTCAGCTCTTTTTATTGTAAAAAAAATAAGTGTTTATTTTCTTCTGACAAGGTTCCCAGCAGAAGCTCATTAAATAACTTATTATCTGTTACAGACTGGGTTTCCCCTCCCATCCCTCCACCTTTTTAGAATGGCTAAGACGCCCAAATCTAGATCTGTGTAATACACACACACACTTAAACTGTTGTTATGGTCTTCAGTTTCTAACTAAAACAATAGTTAATGATTACTGTTGTTGTTGTTTTGGTGGTGTCGATGAGTTCTGTTGCGTTTTTTTATTTGAGTGACTTTGTCCTTTTTAATGACGTCATAAATGTAGCAGGAATCGCAAGAAAAGCAAAGCATAAAAAGACACAGGGCAGGGTGCATGAGAGAGTAGCTTCAGCCCCCCTTCAGTGAATTGTCCTTCCACAATAAAAAGATGTCAGCCAGATTGGCCATTATAATCCAAGCACTTCTAGCCATGTAGCCTTACCGCAAGTCAGTCATAACGGGGAGGATGTAGTCCGTTACAGAACACTATGCACAAAAACCTAGGAGCCGGAGAGGGACAAGCTGAAGCTCGTCTGAATTTTGTGAGATGCTTTCTCTACATTAATTCTGAGTTTTTAAAGCCTTTAATTATAATTCCTTTACTGTCAATTGAACCCCAAAGAGACCTTCAGACTTCGGGTAGATTTTGTTAATTCCTGGATTAACTGATTCATTTAGAGCCGAGCACAAAGTTCAGTTTCCTCTCAGAAGATAACTCAGTGAAGCGGTGGGGCGTGTAGACGAGGACATGATTTAGAGTATAAAGATGGTATTAAGCATTTAGGAGTTGACGCATCTCTTTGTGGGCTTAGTTCAAGACATTTATTACTGCTACGACTTCTGCTTCCGTGCATTAAAAATATTGTATATAGCTGGCCTATAATGGGTAGTTAGCACTTGTATCTCATTTAATCGCAGGGTTGATGACAGAAATATGCCATTGATTCTAATCAGAGCAAAGACATGTTTAAACATTGTCGTCATATTAAAGTCATTTCGTAGTAATCTAATAGTAATTCTTGGATGTAGGGGAAAAGAGCTTGGTCATCTCCTGATACATTATTTATAACCTGGGCATTTGTCATTTCTTGTGATATTTTTGGTTGCAATTGTATCAGCTGTACATCTCAGTTCCCCCCAGCTTCTGGACTTTTATTTGGGGTTCTGCTACAGGGATTAGCTGTCTAAATGTGTGTGTCATATGTTGGGAGGGCACCTGGGGCCAGACATTGTCTACACAGCTGTGATTATTTAAATAAATTTGTTGATTGCTCCTAGAGGGTATTTGACCATTTAAAACCAATTTAGGGAAAAACTATTCAAGCGGGGCGTGATGTTGGGCTGACGTTTGATCACTGTTGGTGGTGAGCAGGTGGTGGTGGGAGTTGTGGTGTATGAAAGCACACTCTGTCTAAATAAGCTGTCTAGACATTTTTGTTATCAGCACAGAGCATAGACACTTAATTAGCCAACAAGACAAAGAAACTGCAAAGAATTTAAATTGTACCAAACAACGGACTTATGAGACAGAGTGTACTTTTTTTTCTCTACAGGTCTGGCTTTCAATGACAGTGCCACAGGGATTAAAATGAGCTTCTAACACAGCCAAATCTTTAATTTGAAGACCCTTTATATGGTATCTTACCCAAACCCCTGGTACACAAAAATTAGCTCATGTGATGAAACTTCTTTTTGGCCATACGTTTGTTGAAGTCCCCTTGTCACTTCAGCCTGCCCTTGAGAAGCCCAGACTGTAATGCTCTGTAATACATTCAGTTGTGGTAATACTGCCTTCTTCCTAATGGATGTAGCCTGCCTCCTTCCTCTTTCCCTCCCCTCCCCTGGCTAGGTCTGGTGGGAGGGGTTGGAGACCAACCTGTAAAAATCACTTTTTTTTTCCTTCTTTTTTTTTTGCAAATCCTTGTCAAGTGCCTCTGTAGCAATGAATTGATTTGAATAAACAACATGGACTGATTTAGGATGAAGAATAAATAAAGAGGTGTTGTGTACAATAAAGGGACTGGTTCTGGTGGTTGGTGTGTCCTTGTGTCTTGTGTGATCCACTTTCTCTTTTCTCTCTCTCTCTCGCAGACAATGTAGCGTCACTCGTGGTCTTCCTCTCCTCCTTTGCCTCCCTCTCTACATCTAAACCAATATAGACTGACTGCCTGCAAATGTTCTTATGGAAACACAACTGGCAGGTTCTTCCCATGCAGTTTCACCAAATTTGAGTGAAGAACAAAATAATCAAACCTTGTACTAGTAATAGACTTTTGTAATGTTTTAATCAAATTCTACGCCGCCTGTTATAAACTTAATGAACAGGTTTTAATTCACCTCATTTTCTTATGTTTTGTCTTCTCACAGCATTGAGTCAAAGTAGATTTAATGTAACATAGACACTGATCAACAGGTCGAAACCCTTTAAAGTGGAAGGATATTTACTTTAATTCACTGTTGTAAGACGACAAAACATGATAACTTCCAATGGGATGGGAATATTCTTTTTATAGGCAATATATCAAGTTTACCCCAAAATGCATAGAAAGCCCCCATTAAGATTTTTCAGTGTTAGAAGTGTTCTGTTCTAAATAT
Source organism: Etheostoma spectabile (assembly GCF_008692095.1). Taxonomy (NCBI): domain Eukaryota; kingdom Metazoa; phylum Chordata; class Actinopteri; order Perciformes; family Percidae; genus Etheostoma; species Etheostoma spectabile. Next base: position 11,022,881 of record NC_045747.1, read on the forward strand.
CCTCAAATGTGTTGTCAGAGGTAATCTTTTTTTAAATGTTAATTTTTTTGGTCATCAGCGTTAAATATTCAATCCAGGGTTATGTGCTTATTCATATTCTCCAATGAGCGTTGATGGTGATTTCTTGCTAACAAATTGCCTCAATACAAATGCCATTGCTGTTCCAGGGACTGGGCCGGCAGTATTACCTGTCAAAGTGCATGTCACAAGGTTTGGAGATTAATCTTGATTGATTGTTCCTGAACAGGCGCCCGGCTCCCCGTCGAAACCAGTGGTGACTTTGGACAGCCTGAAGTGGACATGAAGTGCTTTCAATTCACGACAGCAAGACTACAGAAGAACTACATATCTCATTTTCAGTTTGCTCAAACAGAACAGCTGCCTGTTACAGGCCAACATAAGTAAACACTTAAAATAAAATGAAATTATTGATGCATTAAACTAAGTAATCATTTCTATAGTGAATGTTGTTGAAAGAAAAAAAAAAAGTTCTGAGCACTAAACTGTATTGTTGTATGTTCTGTTTGCTACTCTTTGCCACATGATGTCCCAGACTGTCAATTTATTAGAACAAAAACTAATTTGAGATACAGTATTGAACTATTAAGACTTCAACATCAGATAATTCATCATCGGATACAGTGCTAAGTCATAAAGACTTTGGACTGTTTTTATTATTGTATGTCTTTCTTCTGTGATGACAATGGAAAATACCTTTTAAGTGGTGGACCGGGAACATTGAATATGTTCTATGACATAAAAATGTTAATGATTCTGAGCAGTCCCAGGAAGTTTTAACAAAGAAAATATAGTGGTAGTGATTGAAATGCACAATAAGTGCAGCCTTATGTATGTTTTACCCCTTAGTGCAATGCACCCAAATAAAGGCAAGGAAATTAATGTTTCAGTCTAACTTGACATCGGCATGACTACTGATTTCTCCATATTAAACCTCCAGATGTAGAAAATGATCAGGTGACTGTAAATACTTATTTATCACAATAAGAATTTTAGATGTGATCTTTCTAAACAACTTGAGGCTTAGTTAAATAAAAAAAAGTATACTCCGTAGGTGGGTGTTCCGATATTTTGTTTGTTTTGGTTTGATAAAACATAGCCTAGGGTCCTAAATGTTCATGCAAAATGTATTTTGAAATTCAATTAAACAAGATTCTAGTCAGAACAGCTGTGGTTTTATAGGTTCCCCAATGACATTAACAGATATTGGTGCGGCAAGTAGTGGGAACTGCATATGCATTTTTCAAAGAAATGGACAACTAACCTAATAGATGAACAACAAATTGCCTGACGTGGATACATAACACAGTAAATAAGCATTGATGTCGAATTGTATTGGAATTAGTCTGCACGTTGGATAAAAGAAACAACTGCAAAATACAAACTTAAAGTGTATCAGTATGCAATGCCTTAACTCTCTTTTGAACCAGCCTATATCAGCATAATAGAATTTCAGAAATTCAGGCTTTTGGTTTTGGTGTTATTTCAGTGGCCCAATCTGGACATCCCTTTTAAAAATGTCTGTGGGTGCCACTGGCGGCAAGTATTTGTGTGTGTATTTATGTATGTATTGCAGTACTGTATAAATAATTACCATGGGACTGGAATTTAAAAACATCAATGATGAATCAGTTTTCCAAAAGTGTGAACTATCCCTTTAAATTAGGTCCCCAGGGCACATGTCAGTTAGGGTATAGACTGTAAAAGGTTTTTCAGATTTACAAGGTTAGGCATGTGCAAGTGCTGCGCTTTCTTGGCTGGAGGTAGTTTTTGTGACTATGTGCAGACCCGCTTTGTGTCATCAAAGAGGCGTTGAAGGGTGTAGATTTGAGTGACAGCGACGGTGAGCATGACAAGCAGGTTGAGGCAGGACCAAAAGGACACCTGCCACAGGTTGTCCTCCAGAAGGTAGCGGTCCTTTGCCTCAAAGGTCCGCAGCACAGTGAGGACCTGACGGCTCCTCTCCAGGCGCTCGTACACAGAGTCCATCCTCGTCTGAAAGAGGATGAACAGCAGACAGGAGGAGATATTAAAAAGAATGACATTAGATCATTCAAGTGTTCTCTGATGGGAAATCATAGACGCAGCAGATGCAACAGCTCTTTGCTTTTACTCACCCTGATGTCCTCCAGTTTATACTCCAACATGCTATCTGTTGTGGCCACATCCGCCCACTCATTTTGGCCTCCACCTGCACTGCTCTGACCATTTATAACCACCTCAAAGAACACCATCTTCTTTGAGAGTTTACTAAAGCTGTTGTCAAAACACAACCGGTAGTCTCCACCCTCTGTGAGATCCACCCTGCAGGAAATGATAAGGAAACAGCAGGTGATATTTTCTCTCAACAATATCATGGTATCATAAACTATTAACTGTGATGGCAAAAGTCAGTTTTGCTTTTATCTATTGGTAAATATGCATAGTACAGTGTAGTTTTTTTAATTAATTTAAAAAAAAGGAGTAAATCAAGTCTATTTTTTAAAGATTTGCTGACATCAACACTTGACTGAAAGAGTATTACAAGGATTGAGCATCACATCAGCAGCATTTAGAGAACATTTAGGTGACCTACATGTGAATACCATCAGATCTTCTGAAGTCAGAGACCAGCCGGTATCCGTTGGGTGAAATGAGGGCAAAGCCAACATCCAGACCTGACCCAGCTATCACCTGTTAAAGAAACAAGAGCGCTTAAGTTCAGTAATGCAGCATATCCAGACAAGCTTCAGCCAGAATTGCTATCTGATATTCAAATGAAATGCTTCACAGTGCACTGAGTAACAACCTGGCTCGCATAGTATGCCACAGTGATAATAAATGGACAGTTTAGGCATTTGTGTAGGGAAATTCTGTTTTTGTTAACTACTGCCTGCTCTTTTCCCTCTAGTAAAAGGAAAACTCAAGGTAAGACACAGTTCAACAGTTCTGATATGGATTCATTAACCTTCTTAAGGGTTTGGTTGTTGTGTAAGAAAGTACAGCTCAGAACTGAGAAATACTTTGCACATCTATTAGATGAGGAAGGTGCGTAGCAGAAGTATGAGTAGTTCAAAAGTTGCAAAGAAACTCCTGCACACTGTATAACTTGCAAAGTTTAATTAAATAGCTAGCAATGGTTCCGTAGGCCACGTAGGCATACAGTTGTCAGTTGTGTGACTGTCTGTTGAGTGAAGGTTTGGAAAAAGGCAGTAGATTGATGAAAAAGACGTCCACATCAAAGCTGCTGCACAAGCAGCATCATCGTGTAAATTGTTCCAGTGATGATGCCCCAATAATGCTGCCAGGCTTTTCCCTGACTCCAAACTCAGAAACTACAGGGACATGACCAACACAGCCCTGCAGCTGCCACAGGGTGCAGTGGTAGTAAGATGACTGTGTTGTAAAGCAATGCAAAGGTCATGGCCATAATATGACTGAGGTCAATAACACATTACAGTATAAAACTTGACAATTGTACTTTTGAATTTGTATTTTGTGTTTGAAATTAAGTAAACTTAGTAAGTAACTAAGTAGTAAGTACTCTTGCAACATGTTTTTGCAGAATCTATAGCAGTGGTATCTTTAACTCTTCAACTTATTTCAGGATAATTGTCTTCAACAACTTTTTCTTATCTCTCTGCATGCAAGACCAAAGTCTAAAGCCCATTCACTCGTTTTTTAGTTTGACATGATGTGATTCAAAACTTTAAACACATTATACTGTCACTGTACCAAACAGACACAGAGACAATAAGATAAAGAGAAAGTTATATCTACCTGGTATTCAACTTCCATGCTGTCGTTCTTTGCTGTAGTTTGGTAAAAACACTCTGTGCTGCCAGCAGATAATAGAAATGTAAACTCCATGTCTTTCTTTGGCCCCAAACCCAAAGTCAAGTCCACAGTCAGAATTAAACATGCCAGCAAACAGAGCTCAGCCGACACACTTATCATCCTCCACTCACAGTGCATAGTCCATGTAATCCACTTTCACCAACTTAGAGCAACTTTGTTCTATGTAACACATGCACGATGAAGCAGGTTTTCTGTATATCTGTAATTGCTGACTCTCATACTCCGACGGTTGGAAAATAACCTCTCAGTAAAGTTCCTTGACCAGAGCTGAATAATTGTAGCACTATCTGTACAGACCATTAGCGCTCTGCAGTCTGAACTGCAGCCACATGCAAAACTGAGGTGGGGTGACAAAGTGCAATGCACATTATATGATGAGCTTGATGCATGACCATGACTGGTGTATATGACGGGCAGTAAAATTAGTGTACAAATGTACAATAGTGTACAAGTACAATTTAGATTTTTAAATTACTTATCATACTTTTTGTAGTGATTTTTACTTCACTATAATATTATATTACGTTACATGAATAACTCCTTCTAAAAAATGTTGTACTTGTCATGTGCTCTTCCATTCTGTAGAGGGAGCTGTGGGTAAAACCACACAAAAAGCTGGGCCTACAGCTTGGACATCAAAGATGTTTTAAGAATAACTTAATATTGGTTGGTAAGTGAAGAACTTACAGAAATTCTGATACGTATGTGCTAAACTGATGATTTATGATGACATAATGCCTGTATTAATTTAAAATGAGAAATTCCAGTTGCTCACTAAAAATGATCAAGTCACTATAAGCTTGTAGTTTGTACTGTATATTTTTTAATTAACATTTAACTCATAAATTAATTTATACACCACCAAATTAGACAGATGCAGACATTACACATGTTGCTGCATGACAAAATTGTCCTTATAAATGTCTTTTAGCAAGTTGTATTTAGCTTAATTAATATATGTTGTCATTGTTTAAAAAAGTGAAGAGAGCACAGAAAAGAAAGGTGCTTTAAAACCAAAAACCTCTAGCAGGTCCCCACTGACAAAATCAGGAGATGATGGACAAACATGCTTAAGCATGAAGACAATTTGCATCAAAAGTCAAACTAGGTATCAATTGAGTGTCAGTAATCTGATTGTGTCAACATTGCTAAAGACTGTATGCAGCAACATGTTTTTGTTTGCATGGGACCAGTTTAATAAACACAGCTTATGTAACATATTTCTATGAGAAAGGTTCTGCTCTCAGACATACTGATCAAATGCATTGGTCTCAAATACCCTTTCCTATATTACTGGGTTCCAGCTAATTTAGTGGTATGACAATCAAAATTAAGTAATTAACAATTGTTAATTAATAATATTGTGCAAATTCATAGTTTCTTAATGGTGAGTTGGAGGAAGTCATGATACATCCTGCATTATAATTCATTGTCATCATTAGTAATGCATTATAGTTATACATTACTTGAGGGGATAGTTTGGATTTTTTGAAGTGGGGTTTTCTGAGGTACTTCTTCCATACTCAATGTATTACCTACAGCAGATAGCAGTTGGCACATACCCGTTTTGGAGAAGCCGGCAGGAGGACAGTCACAGATGGCCCACCTAAATGAAACCAATGTATGTCCGTTTAGTGTACGCTATATTTAGAATATTTTCACCACTTTTCCTTGCCGTCAGACAGCCCTGTTTAAGTTTAAACAGGGTAACTGAAGGCGTTCTGTGCTCTCGTCAAGGCCACCAGACTGCTTAGATCTATATATATTTAGATATTAAACCTGATAGATGTGCTTCAAAATAAATGTGAATCTGGATATAAAAGCAATGCCTCAAACTCATATATTATGTTAATGAATTGATACGTGCAACCATCACTGTGTTTTAAAATTACAACCTTGAAGGTCTCTATTTCGGACTTTGCGGTGGCACATATGATAAGCAGTAATTGCTGGTGTGTTTTAGGACAGTGTGGCCTGTGTAATATTTACTCACAACGCTAGCAGAGTCTGGAATAAAACAGTACACTGCCTCACTTAACAAGTGAGTTGAAGAGCAAGTCTGTTGAGTTGCCTCCCCCTACCCTCTCTGCCGGACCAAACTCTGCTAGGTTACCTCATTATAGGTAATAGATAGTTACTGTAACAGACATTTATTTAATGAAAATCTTTGAGATAATTAGTTTAAACCTTCTGAGAATGTCACTTATCTGGGCATCAAACATGTCTCTCAATTAGATAAAATAGTACAGTGTAATTATAAACCTGTAAATTGAATTGAATTGATTCAGTTTGAAATATATTATTATTATTATTACTATATTATATATTGAAAGATATATCTCTTAATTGGCAAGTTAAATGTATTAAAAATTAATATTCTGACTACATTTTAATTGTTGTGTAATTTGTTTCCCAGTAGTCCCTCAGCACCACCACAAGGACTGTTTAAGAGAACAAGAAACACATTTTGCAAATTTGCATGGAATATGTTTGGCATCCCTGAGTTTCATATATGCCGCCGGATGCATGTCTTTTCTTATGTCTTCAACTTTCTTTGTATTGGAATTCTAAATTCCGGTTGATCTATGAAAACTATGGTTGTCCTCAGATCTCTGCAGGGTAAAATGAGACAGCTTGCCAGACTATCTGTCCAATCTGAATTTTCTCTCGCATGACTAAAATAACTTTTGAGGCAATTTTGCAGCTGCTCCATGCGAAATTTAGCACCACCCAAAACGATTGTGATTAGTTTAAAGAAATGCCAATTAACCAAACATTTTTCTCCCCTCCCAGAATGTTATTTGAACCAGCCAGAGTCTCCTTCGCAGAATGTGGAGGATGGTCTATATATTTGTAAGATGTATTAGAGCAGTATCAGTCAAAGGGTTTAACCTGAATGGGATTCTTTGCTTATCTCTGCAGAAAAAAATGTACTTGAAGGTCAGAAGTCAGGAAGGGAGCAGAGCAGCTTGGATGTCCATTTCTGTACATCACATCATGCTTGTTAGGTTTTTTAATTCAGTTTGTATTAGGCCATGTGCCCTCCTGCCCATTTGCTGGTCAATGCGAGATATATTGTTAACTGAATCAAAACAAAAAGCTAAAATAAAAAATAAAAACTTCAAACCTGGGGCTGTAGCTACCATTGGCCATTTCAGACCCTTTCATCTCAGCCTATAGGAGGGAGAGTGTAGTTGTGAAGTTTAACATTGGTAGTCCCCAAAGAAGAAGTTGGTAATATCATGGTGCAGATTAGAACCTAAAGTGAAATGTAAGCAACTAAAATTGTTGAATGTTAGAACATTGTGTCAAATTTCTTGTTATTACTGTGACTTATAAGGTGTGATGTGATCCTAGTAGCCCCTGGTAGCTACCATTTTTTCACCTCATGTTCATTTCCATCTATCACACAAAGACAATTATTTTTATGAGGTGGGTGAACTATCACAGAGGTGTGATCAAGAGAAAAAGTGTATAGCATTTAAGACCCTTAAACGTATACACAGTCTAAACTTGCCACTTTACCTCACCCTACCCTGGCTGAGTTTGGTTGCTTCAGTAGTTTTATTTTCTTACATGCTTATGCCTGGCAACTCTGCTCTGTTCTCTGCAACAAGACACACAGGTTTAACGTTGTGGATTTATCAGAGAGACAGAGAGAGAGAGTATAGGCAAGAGAGGAAGTGTGAATGGAGATATTTCAACATTGCTATAACAGTGAAGTGGGAGGGTGTGAAGGGAAAGTTGAAATACAATGTACTTGGTCTCCCACTTAGTGATTGTCGTCTTCTACCTTGAGTGTAAGGTTTTGCAGCTTCATGGGAAAAAATGCATGTGTAGACAGGTGCAGCTCAACCTTAAGAAGGGGCTTTGGTGATACATCTCAAGATTTCTGTATCTGAGTATGTTCTTATCTGACTACTCGAGAGCCATCTCCACTTGAACCAACCACAAGGAAGCCCACCCATTTTGCTGCTGTGTCACCCTCTGCTCTGTATCTCAAGTCTATTTGTCTCTGCGGCCCCTTTGAAGCAGCACCCTCTGACAACGTCTAGAGGATATTACCAAACAGAATCGTTTTTCAGTTTCAGAGAGAGCCCTCTAGCTATGTCCAAGGATGGATACCCCTCTGTGTATGTGGTGGACACCTATGCCACCCGGCCTCCACTGCCACCCAGGCTGAGCCAGAGGCGACAGCGTGCCGGACTGGCACAGACCCTGCTGATCCTGCTGGTGAGCGTGGCGTTGTGCGGCATGGTTATCGAAGCCTGCTTCATCTACCGTCTCTACCAACCTGAATCCGTGAGTATCAACCCCATCGCTGAGTCGACTCCTGCTTACAATACTCGATTATTCCTGTGATTTCTTCTCAAAGTGTCACAGTGTCTCTGTTTTTGATTGATTTCATTTCCCTTCAAATCCCTTGAAATCTCACTTTACTCATAAGATCTTATTCAGCTTTTACACCATATTCTCACTTTCACTTCTCTTGTTTTCTAACAGTTTTCTCTTTCTTGTTTTCTGTCACCATCAACCTAAAACTTTGTTTGATGTATTTTTGTCAACAACACCTTTAGTTTTCTTGTTGTAAGTATTCATAATGGGACCTTTTCTGTTTTTCTCAGAAACATTTTGATTTTCTTTAAACACTTCAGTCTTACTTATTTATACTTTAATATTTTCATTCAGAAATGGAATTACATATCAATCAAATACATATTGATACTATCAAGGTCAACGTTTTCCGACAAAGATGGCAAACTACAAAAATGAATGACCTCGGAACACATAATAGCATCGTGAAATATTATGAAAGCAACAAACTTTCATATGTTGGTGACGAGAAACTTACTTCAGAACTGTACAATCTTAACATTGTGAGTTGTATTAATTCAATTTACAATACAAAGTACAATTGCAAGGACAATTACCATTGTTCACATAACTACACGCGTGTCCCAGAGTCACATGCTACGTGTGGTAAAACCGCCTGTTATGACCAATGTGGAAATTATTTAAAAGTCTAATTGTGGTGACAGATGTTCCCATCGTGTCATGAAGGAGTTAAGGTGTGATTTTTAAAAAAGAAATTAGAATATTGGGAGAAAAACACACTTTATACAACACTTGGAGAGCTTGTCTGTGTTTAGTGAAGCAAAGGAATCTCGTGATAGGAACACAACTGACATTTACTCCAATCTAATTGTTTTCCCCAAAAACTGCTGACGTTGAAATAATGTCACGGTTATGGGGAAGAGAGTATAGATGGAGAAGTGTGGCCTGTGTATGAGAAATCTCCACTGACGTCCCCGGATGGTAGGGGCATGCAGACGTGATGATCCAAGATAGTGAGTGGTCGGTGGTTTTACTGTATTGCTGTGACTCAGTTTCCTGGCCTCGTCGGATGCTCTGTGTGAGGGCAGCAGTCACGGGGTAGGGGGAGAGGGAGGGGGCTTTCTTCTTTCTACACTGTTTGGCACACAAAGGTATACATACAGTACAAACAAGGGACGGTGGAGAAAAGGAAGTGGTCTATTTCCTGTAGCATGATTGTGATCTACTTTTTGTTTATTACCGGAAAGATAGACCTCTTCTACTTTGTTCCACAGAAAGATAACATCATAGAAAAACCAAAGGGGGTCCTTAAAACAAAATTCAGATTTTAGGTTCAGTGAGATCGCAGATTTTTATATCTTAATTTTGCAATTTGGTCACGTATCCAGCAAGGGTGATTGAGCCTGCTTTTAGATTTGCATTTGCATGCTCACAAACACAAAAAAATATATACAACTGAGAGGTAACCCTTTTTTTTCCTGTTGCAGGCCCCCTCAGCATCGTCCTCTAAGCTCACTGGAGGTATGTCTCAGCACGTTTTACTTAACCAACAAATGTTACGTTACTTACTTAATCAGTCACATTATGTCTGTTCCTCACACAGGTGAAGTCATTTCTCCTTCCATTGAAAGTCCCAGTCTTATTCTTCCGTCCAAACCGGTTGCACATCTGACAGGTGAGACCAGTGTTGATGTTCCTCCATTAACATAGTGTTCAATTTATGAATGACATACATTGTTGTAGCGTTTGCTCTTTATATTGTATTCATCATTTGAAGTCCCTGTTTAATGTGACAAATACATTGTATGAATAAAATGAGGAATCTTCACACTGTTCCTGTTTTTCCCCCCCAGATGGACAAGATGTAGTTCACGAAAAACACATCATGGCATGGAGCATGAATGCAGACCCTCTTCTCTATGAAATGGACTACAAAGACAGAGGTCTCGTCATTCAGAAGGAGGGTTATTACTATGTCTATTCCAAGGTTTCCTTCTTTGTCACTGATAGGTTTAACCACTCTGTTAACCGGAAAACTGATCGGTACTTTGGGGGAGATATTCCCCTCCTAATGTCCAGAAAATACGGAAAAATGCAATCCAACAGTTACCTGGGTGGAGTGTTTCACCTCACAAAAGATGATGTCCTTTTTGTAAAAGTGAGCAATACCTCAAACATTCGGCGTCACAATTCCTTTGAGAACATCTTCGGTGCATATATGATATAAATATCACATTGATGTTTCACAATGAATCCAAACGCTTGGAAAAGAGTCTTTAAAAGTTGAAAATAAATGCCAAAGAATCTTCTTGAGAATTATTGATTCTCTTTGTGAAGAACAAGTAGGTATGTATCTGGAAAGATGAAGGTGTGAAAACCTCTTTGTGCCTCTTTGAGTATGGTGAAGGTTAAGACCGTACTGAAGACTTGTTTTTATTGGGGGGGGGGGAACTCATACATTTTTGAGTATGTGTATTTAAAAAAAAACTTTTCTCATCAGGGAATTCTTACATATTTTTTTATATTTTAAACATAATAGTCTGAATGTTACAAAATGATTCATTATAGAAACTTTCATACATTGTTCAGTTTTCCTGCTACTTCATATGGTTGCTGATTATAAACATATGTGTCGTATTCATGCTAAAATTAAAAACATACAAACTGTTTAAAACTGTTGCTCCTTATACATTTCTTTTCATTCTTGCTGTGACACATACTGCACACTATTTATGTATTCCTCCAGTTGTAGAATGAATGATTCTGCTGAATGTATGTACAATAATGTTTACTACATTTTGAAATAAACACATGATTCAAAACTCCTGTTTATTGGTTTTCTCAAGCTTTTTGTTTAGGCCGTCATGTAGCTGAAATATACTCACTTCCTGCTGTGTCAAGTGAGGCCATGCAGGAGTCTTTGCTGAGTGGTCGCAGTTGCATCAGTTTCACCCACTCAGTCCAACCACACCACTCGCTCATAAGAGAAATGTTTTTTTTTTAAATAGAACAGTGACACATGACAAAAAGTGACAACCACGTTCAACCAACATGTGTCCGTGCTGTAACTAACTACACAAGTTATGTGACAAATGTGCATGAGCTGAAGGGGTTGAGAGGGACAGTAGCTGCAATACACCGTCCACACATTTAGATCTGCGTACTTATCTACTATATAGATAATGACATGCTTTCATTACCGTGGTGACAAGCATTATATTACAAGTCATTTAACTGACGCTTTTTATCCAAAGTGATATACAATTGCTATATATGTCAGAAGCCACATGCTTCTGGCGCAAACAGGGGTTAAGTGTCTTGCTCAGGGACACATTGGTAAATGTATCATATCCACTGCGCCATCACCACCCAAGCATGCTGACATACTCAGAAAGCTTCATCACTGTTTGACGCTTCTTTTTTTCGTCTTTTGTATATCTGTCATACAGTCACTGTTACACTTTCCCTTCAGCTGTGCCTGTTCGAAGAAGCCGCTCTTGAAAACACCCACAGAGTTGTGTATTTGTAAACTGAAAAGGAAATGGTAGTGGGGCCTGCTATGGGGTGGGGGGGTGGGGGGGTGGGGTGGGAGGGTGTCTCAGCCAAAGATTGCCTGACTCACTTTTATTTCCAACCCCAGACCCGGAGAGCAGAAGATGCTGAACATGTGTGTGTGTGTGTCTGTGTGTGTGTGTGTGTGTGTCTGTGTTTGTGTGTTTGTGTGTAAACCTCAAAATATTTTTTTTCTTTGGCCTGTACTAGTTTTGTTTTAATTGGTAAAACCCATATACAGATCAGGCTTTTGCTATATATAGTCTGAACTCATAAGCAAACAAACTGTCTATCAAATCATGGGTGACCTTATTAGCTCAGACATTTTATATTCTCCTTTCATGAGTCTTTATCTTCCAGCGCTGGCTGGCCTATGAGGTGTGAGAGACTGTAAGGAGGGGGAGCTGTAGCAGCAGTGGTTGGGATTCATGCGGTTTAGTTTACTCTCACATTTAAACATAGTTCCAGACATGACTTGTACAGAGAATTTATGTGGGATGACAGTACTAATTATTTGTCTATGATCTCAATCTAATCATTCACATTGTATGAAACAAAACAAAACAAATATTTTCCATTGGTAAAACAGGGCTGTGTTGTAAGATAACACTCTGTTGAGAAACTGTCAACAATTTTCTCAATACCTTTGGAAATAACTACCCATTTGTCACTTAGAAGCCATCCTAACAAACCACATGTGGCGTCTAGAACAACATTGTTCTGCAAAGCAAAACTAAAAGGTGGTCGTGTGACACACAGCACACAGTCCACAGCTGAATACTGTCCCCTTGTGTTGGTCTCTAGATCAGGAGAAGAACAATAGAGTGCTGACATTGAGCAGAGCTTCCAGAGGGTCCACTTTGCTGCTGAGTTTACGGAAACATATTTCACAAAAGAAACTTACACCGTTTGCTTATACAGTATGTTCTTGATAGTTGTTCTCTCTCAAAAATCACCTCACATGCCTTGAATTCTGACAAATATTGTTTTATAATGTGTGTCATTTTTTACTAGCAGTTGCTGATGAGCTTGAAACAGCATGTTATTCAATGATTGCACATTGAATACATGATTTTTCTTTAGCCTCTACTTAACCAGGTTTGTCTCATTGAGGAAAGAGGTCTCTTTTAGAACAGAGACCAGGCCAAGAAAAGCAGCGACACAACGTTTCAACAATAAGCATAACAGGCAAAACACATACAAACACATGGATTCGTCTTACACCACACACATGCTTTCTCTGTGTGGTTTGGGTGAAAATTATGAAAATTAGGGTTTTTCTGAAGCTGTCACACATCCTTAGGCAGATACACAACTTTTGTTACGTCTGGCTTGACATCGGGCAGTGGAAAGCAAAGGTGGGGACAAACCAACCCGTGCAGATGCCTCTAATACATGAGACAAGAGTGGGTGGTAAATGGGTCTGTTGGGTGCATTTTAATTCAACATCTTGGACCTCTCCTCAGGAATCGAAAGCTGTGGTGGCAACAGCTAATACAGACATAGGACTCTGTGGCTGATATATGGAAAAGAAAATGAAACCTCAGTAACTTGGAAAATGTCTTGTCTTTTTAGTGATGACTAACACCACTTTCCAATGACCTTTTGTATACTGTATCTCTATTGGTGTGATGTAGGTAAGATATCATGTTGGATGTTTGTGTAAGAGTTTGCTTTGTCAGTCTGGAGAAAAATATTATTCGACAGCATACGCCAAGGAAGTGCCCCCTGTATCTTTCTATTAGTGACTCATTATCTGCGGGGTCCCACTGTTAACTTATGACCTCTCACTTTCACCTCATATCCAGGGTCTCGAAAATGACTCACAGTCAAAAGCACCAATTCCTCTTTGTAATTTCATTCGCTTTGTTTGGCTATGTATTAGGTCTTTTAAACACATCAAATATAATAAACAGTTTGACAAAATAGTTTTTAATTAGAAAAATGCCAGGAGTTACAGTATGTTGATGTAGTCAGATGTAAAAATGTTCCCAGAACAAATGCTTTTATAATCACACTAACATACACACATCATCAGGGGTGCGAGCAGTTCTGTGTTGCATTAAAAACAATAAAAAAATCATTGACAAAACCACATTTTTTCTCCCAACATCTCTTAGCACATGAAATTTTCCATATAAACTACCAAGTCACGATTTCACTTTTCATAATGTGTGATACAGGTAGGGAAAGAGATTTGGAGGTTGGTTCTGTCTAGTCTTTTTTACTTTTACTACTAATGAAAGGATTTCAGAAGAAATTGTTTTTAAACCAGACCTTTGTCATCATTACTTTCATATATACATATATATTTTTACAAATATGTTAAGTATAAACTGTACAGAAAATAGAAAAGTATTAAGCAAAATAAAACATTCATGCAAAAATAAATTTTAAAAACCGGAATAAACAAGCAAACTATGCACAAGAAGTCTTTTCACTTTTCATTTTAAATTCAGATCATGAAAATGGAAATTATAATGTATGGAAATGTGGTTGTTGTTTTTACATAATAACAAACAATTCTCAAAATCATTACAGACAGTGAAACGACCATAATATTCCATCATACCATGTCTTACCAAATACATAATACATACGTACAGTTACAAACAATGTAGTCTGTAGTTTGTACAAGCTTATATTATTACAATAATTAATCAAGAAAACAGTACAGACCTACATTCCAGTGACTCACTAACAATATATGTTTGCCATACAATGACATACATTGTCACACAGTGACATTCATTCATTGGTTATTCGCTGGAATGTTGTTAAATACAATCGGTATACGTTTTACTGCAAACAATAAATAAATATGACATAAATATATAATTCCTACAGTTCAAAATAATAAATCAGCGAGTAGAAAACAAAGCTGTGATGCAAACAACACAGTTCTGACAGTAGATACGGCACTTCAGATAATACATTCTCTTAGTACTACTACTACACATTTTAACTGTAAGAAACTCCAACAAGGGAAAAAAAAAAGAAAGGACATTGGCTCCCTCTGAATACCTGCTTTACTGACTAATGTGCTCCTGATCACAGCTATTTAAGAAACAATGACAATTTTGCTTTTCAGATCAATACAAAAATACAGTATACTTCATGTTATAACAGTACAATCAGTTTTAAAGTTTGAATTTGAAAACTTTTTCCCTTAAGCACAACAGCAAAGAAGCAGATTTGTAGTGATGACGTAATCCTGTGACCAATCCTGGAGCTACTGTATAGTATATTTGACTTTACTGGCCAAAATAATTGGACACATTCTGTTTTATTGGATGGATTTTTCGTTTTAGTAGACCAGAATTTAAAGTGGTGAGGTTTCTACCCAGCCTGCGGGTAAAAGACGGTGTCCAATGTTGAATCCAACCCATTCATGCATCATCGATGACTGCAGAAAAACAGTTAAGTGATTTGCTGATCTGGTGATCCAAAGCAAAAGACAGAGGTCTGTTTGGTAACAAGTGAACAAATACTGTAAGTGCATCTGAGCAGGACCCACAGCTGGACGGGTGCCCTGGAATGTGGCAAGGATTTAGAATATAGATATGTATTGGATTAAAGTTGCATCTAAGGCTTGAGTATGTAGATGATATCCAAGTGAGAATTTTCTTCATCAATGGTTCGAGCATTGGCTGGCAGGTCGATGACCAGGGTGGCTCCAGCAGAAAGCACCTCTACCTTGCTGAGGAGGCCGGTGCTGCATGTGTTTTCGTTAATCCAGCCCTTCAGGATAACATTGTCCTTCGTCTTCAGAGTGACTGTGTACTGTGATGCATTACATGATGACAGTGTCACCCGAAGACTTAGAAAGAAATATCCATCCATCTTTATGTTCAGAACTGGTTTTCCCTCATCTGAGACCACGCTTGGATGTGGATTCTTTGCAACAAATTTAATTGTCCTGTTGACTGTTGATGACAGAAAAGTTGCCATTGGCTGTGAGTTTGTTTTCTTAGAACTGTATTCAGAATGTACTGTGTTGAGAGAATGTCACATGAAGCAAAGTATACTAGCTGCTGCTGTGCTGTAATTAGTGACTAGATTATATCTAATGGAATTATATATTCCTTCTGACCAGAACATTATCTGTATTTCCAACAGCTTGTAAATGGTGTCCTGACTCATTGTGTAAATGGTGACATGACTCATTGTGTAAATGGTGAGCTGACTCAGTATGTGTACAGACTTTGTCATACAGCTAAGTATGGAAATTCTTAAAATAGCTTTACCTCCTGCAGTAATCTTAAAGGTGAGCATTAAGCCTTTGCCCAAAGGAAGCCCATGGTCGGAGGGGGGCTGTTGAGATGAAGAGATCAACAAATCTTTAAGCGTGGTGCCTACTGCCCACATGGCTCCAACATTGACACACAGACCAGCACAGTACACAGAAGTTACATTTTATTTTCTTTAAGCGTGGTGATAAGACTATTGTTTCCATCTTTAAAATGAGAACAGAATATGGCATACACTATCTTCAGAAGGAAAAAGAAGAGACAAAAGTTTAGTTAAGTGGCATTTCCCCGAATGTGGTAATGACGTCACTGTGCTTCCTTGAAGACACGATGAGAGAGGTTGACTATCTGACATAAGTAACTCCCGTTATGATGGCAGCTTCTTCCCCCGTCCTGTGCGTGTTCTCTCCACTTTTCCCTTTTGTGTTTGTGTGTGATGTTACTGACTCAGCCTGAAAGTAGGTCAAGGGAGGTGGCTGTTCGATCCTTCCTACCTGCACATCTATTGCCTGTTCCACTAATCACCTCTGCAATACGGATCTCACCATTGGCGCCAGATCGTTTCATCCACCAGTGTAGGACTTGGCTCTGAGTTTAAATTTTGTTAGCTTTCTAGTTTTGTCCAAAGCCTGTATTCCTCGTGCGCTTGTAAACTTCCTGCTTCTCTGTTCAGACCTACACCTCAAGACCTGCTGCCATTGTCTGCTTTTCCGCCAGCTAATCTCCTCTCAGACGTTGCCACCTCCCTGTTCGGATTCAAGTGAAACCGCTTGGACGCACGATTGCCTGCCCACCTCAGCATTGATGCAGTCCTGAGTCCCCAAGCCCTGTTCTTTCCATCCTTGGTTGCTTTAAAGTGCTCACATTGTGCTTTTTTGGCTTTTTCCCTTTTATTGTGTTAGATATCTTTTTGTGCACGATATAGGTTTACAAAGTTAAAAAGTTCAAAGTCCACTCCAAAGGGACTTACCAACCTGTACCATCCTGAAAACACTGTTCCAATCAGCTCAATTGTTGTCCAGCCTTTACTTCCGTGACGAACGTGGATCACTTTGTAACACAAGCTAGCTGCTAACATGGCACTCCCTCATGCTCTGGAGTAGTGGAATTGAAAAACTAATCAAAAACTAATAACAGTAACATGCCATCTTAATCACCAAGAGCGTGTGTATTGAGATTGTATTTAACACAACACAGGTCAACAGGAGAAGCACAAACTCTGAAGCTGCAGTCAGGGTGCAAACAACGGGGAAGATAGGGAGAGCTCGGCTCGACCTGAATAAGACATGGGCTCCCCTTAAAACGTGATTTGTGAAATTTTGGGGGTCTGTAAAAATATTGAGAATGTGTCATTTTGATGTGCAACCTGCTCATCCCGCTCATCATTTCCGGGTTAGCACTCCATTAATTAGATTGGTCATTGAGTCAGACTGCCCGCCTTCCGATTCACACATCAAATCAAAATGGAAATTAAAGCCGATGGCTCCTCAGACTGATGACGGCATGGAACACAGCAAACAGACTCGAGTCACAGACCTCGCCCGACTGTCCGTCGGTAAATACATGTGCATACTCTTTGAAAGATTCTCTCCCCCCCAAAAGGCCACAGTATAGTTTGAACACTGGTTGCGGTTATCTTACCGAAGGCGTGTTGTTTTCCTTGAATTCTGTTCGGTGCTCTGGTGCTACAGTGTCACTGTTCTGGGACTGGAGAAGGAAACAGATGCACAAAATATGCTCAGAATAACAAATAAGTAATGACAAAAGTTACAAGAGGGTTTTGATTAAACAAATGTGCCAGTGAATGAGGATTGACCCATCTGTAGGTGCAATAAATCATTCAAATTATCTAAATGCCATTGCTAAATTTGACAATGATGAATCAAAATTTGAAATGCAATGCAGTGTTTGTTTAAAGCATATTCCTGTCAAATATTTACTCCAGACAATAACAATCAACGCATTTGCTTCAATATACAACCATAATGCTAAACTTCCTTTAAATTATACCAGTTATGCTCAATTAGTTCTGTATTTGTTGTGTTGCTTTGTTTTTCTCCCAAGGTTATGATGGTGTATCAAAGTTTTCATTTGAACATTATGCCAATGCTATCACTGTTTGAGTGATAATAGAGGTCTATGTAACCCACTGCAGACCACAGGCAGGGGTGTCTTTCTCATGCTACTACCAAAACCACAAGAAAGAACAGCTGCATTGCACAGGTGTTTGAACATAACATGCATCATTAACTTTGTTGATTCATTCAAACGTGATACGGTTATGGTAAAACTGATGTACAATGTAAAGTTTGTATGTCATCATTAACGCCCACAAGATACTGTAACATTCTGTAAATTCAATCCAAGGATATTTTTTGTGGTCTCACCAGGTCATGATGTCCAGCTGTGAAGAAGAGGACGATGAACACAACCTGGACAATGGAAAGGATGGTAATCCACAACAGCAGGACGTGGATTAATGAATGCTGAGTATGCTGTGGCATTGTCAGTCCGACGGCAGAGTTTAGAGTGGCTTGAGGAAGACAGATGTTAAGAACTGACAAGTGAACAGGTCCTCAGTTTCCTCTGCTCTGCACCAAAGCAGTGTGTGTGTTCGCTTCCTGAGCTCAGTGTGTGCATCTGAGGAGGACGTTCTTGATGTCTGACTTTGTTCTGCTGTGCCCTGAGTATCTATAGAACAAAGAGGAATCCAGATTGTACTTCCCCCTTTGTGTTACTGCAGGCAAACACAGAAGGCCCAGGTTGTATGTGTATCTTGGGGCTGGCCCTTTACTCACCACAGTTCACACAAAAAGGAGGAACACTCACTACCAGGAGCAGAAGGAAGCAGCAAAGAACTTTAACATAAATTAATTCCAAAATGAATCATTCAGTTCCTTTTCTAATGATGAGACTTTATGAAGTGTTTAAGTGGTGGTGTCATCCTTTTTTATGTTGGTGTTTTGCCAACAATGAAAGTCATTGCCTTGCTGATATTGCTCCATATTTTCCTTTTTTTCTCTATGTGTCGCAATAATAAACAAGGTATGATAACAGTTTTTAACATACTTGAAACTACTTTAGAAAAAGAAAAGCTACAGAATGTGAGCAAGAGTTGATTAGAACAAGTTAACAAGGATCCAATTTATTAATTTAGCATTGGATTATTGAAGTTTTCATGAATGCTATATCTTGGTAGCTTATCTCTGTACATTTATTTTCATTAAAATATGTGGGTAAAAAGATAAGACCAGGAAACTGCTGAGATAAAAATCTTTTTTTACAGGATAAATTGAATACAAAGTATACACAAATAAACGAATAAAGAATGAAATGTATGGGAATAAGCGTTTGAGACAATATTGGATACCAGGAGGAAATTACATCCTTACTGTGTAAAAGCTAAGACCTTTCAAATACTATTATTTACTTCCACGTCCCACACAGGGTACAAAAATGTACTTCCTTATCTTTTAATCAAAAAGATAATGTCAAACAAATGTCATAGTGGAAATGTCATGATAGATTGTTTACTGTTTGCACTTATTGAAAATTCCCAGCTATACATAGATTCAGGTTGAGGTTAACAAAACAAACTTCACTTTCCCTGTTAGTACTTTGCTTGGGGATAGTTTCACAGCAGCAAACAGGATGGGGCTTTGGTTCAGGTATGTGTCATCAAACCAAAAAGGGGACTCAAAGACAAAAATGGTACCTGCGGTAGGGGACCTTTAATACTGGCAAGTCAAGTGACACAATTACAGACAACATGCCCGGACTTATCACTGACTTTAATTCACAGCGGTTGAAGGCATTTATGTGCACTGCAGTATAGTAGGATTGTATTTTACGTAAATGAGTTGTATGAAAAAAACAGAAAAACAATTGCATTTGGGAAGTCAGCAGTATTGAAACACATGAGTGTTCGAGTGTGGCCTGTGATGACGAACGTTATAGAAACAGAGAAGGAAATATGATTGTTTCAGCAATGTTTGTATCATCCCTTTGAATTGTGGGTGATTATCACACTTTCAGAACAAAAGCCAGACCAAATAGCATAACCCTGAATGAATCACAGTTTCATTTGATAGACACAGAGGAAAGACGTTTAATCATTCAAAATGAAATTTCGTCCAACATTATCAGAGTGGTTGAGGATGGATACCTGTGGTAATGGGCTAAATTAATAGCGGAAACAGTGAGGCATAATGTCAAAGTAGGATGGAAAATCAGCTCAGATACAACTGATTACACCAAGAGTAGATTGTCATAGACTGAAAGTGACTGCAGTACATGTAAACACATGGATATAGCACTGCTACACCATATGTTAAAAATTTTAATTTGACATCCTTAAATACACTAAATGATCATTGTGACCCCAGCCATTTCTGATCCACTCCTCAGTGACTACTGTTGATGCACAGTCCGTTTACTTTCCCTGCTGTCGTGAATGAGGACGTTTTACAGCCATCTAGTGGGTGTAAATTAATAATGCACCAAACAGACAGAGACATAAGAATAGAAAATGTAAGGCTAAAAAACTAATTAAATAATGCTTTATGCTGCGTCACTCATGACCTACAGTCAGGGGTGGCAGAAGTATTCATGTCCTTTACCTGATTAAAAGAACTACTACCCCACTGTAAAAATACTCTGTTACAAGTAAATTTAATGTTACTTAAGTAAAAGTATGTAAGTGTCATCAGGAAAATGTACTGAAAGTATTAAAAGTAAAAGTAAATTTTAGAAACTGAAAATGATCAAAATAGTACTGGGTTTGAACGGCTAATCATTTCCGATGGATTGTTAGTTTAATTTATAATAAACATTGTATTTTATGCTAAATTGTATTTTATACTACATGTGTTTTGTGTTTTTGTTGCCTTGTCAAAGTATTTTTTTTTTCCCATTTTTTTTTTTTTTTACATGGTACATGCTCTCTTTTTACAATATTTTTATAGCTTTTATCAGATTTTTTTTTCCAACGTTGTTTTGGTCACTTCTTCTTTTGTCACTTCTTCTGACGTTTTTGTCACTTCTTCTGACGTTTTTGTCACTTCTTCCGACGTTTTTGTCACTTGTTCCGACATTTTTATAACTTTATTTACTAACCGTAAATTGCAACCCAAATTAGGTGTGACAAACCATGACAGCCAGAGTGTTTCAGACTGCTGTGAAACCTTAAAAAGCTGAAGCAGCTGTGCTTCTGTCTTTACACCAGGGGGCAGAAAAGCTCTCACACACAGTCACACAGTGAGCAAGGCATGACTGATTACATGATCGCGGTGAAGTTAGTTTGAACTTGGATATTCCACAGGCATTCACTCCGGACCCAGATTTAGTACCAAAATGTATCAATAGACTGACACACAGAACACACCCTAATGAAAGTTATTGAATTAAATCACAAATTCCCCCATAAGAATATCTACAGTACCGTCAAAGGTTAGAGGTTACTTAGAAATTTCCATAGCACTCCATTGTAGA
>NC_045747.1:11044372-11044579 GCF_008692095.1 Etheostoma spectabile
GTTGAGATCAGTTGCATTGTTTTTTATAACCAGGGCAGCAGTTTTCATATTACATTATGTGCTTACATAATTGCAAAATGGTTCTCCAATGTTTTCTCAGTTAGTTTTTTTAAATTATATCAGATTAGTAAACAGAACGTGCAATTGGAACATTGGATGATTGGTTGCTGATAATAGGCAATGTAGATATTGCATTAAAGATCAGCC
>NC_045747.1:11044589-11048973 GCF_008692095.1 Etheostoma spectabile
ATCAGCTGGTATTCTGTCTATAATGGAGTGGTATGGAAATTTGTAAATGACCCCAAACTTTTAACCGGTACTGTATATAACATGAAAAATTGCCCAAAAGTCCTAGCCTTTATGAAGAGGTGTGTCCTGTGTGTCCAGTGTAGTGATACATTTTGATATTAATTGTGAGTCGCTGGGTCACATCACATGGAAGTCATTGAACACACTGTATTATGTTCTATTATAATATTTATGTCAATAAATGACTATGGCTATGAAACTGTGCCAATTTAGTATAATTTTAATAATACTTTTCAGTAATATAAGCAAGTCAGCACAGGATAAACATTGTTTTGTTTTATTTAAACATTTAAAATGGCCATGTCCCCAGCCCTCACAACCATGGAGTTCATTACTGAGGAATCAATTGGCATAAATGCAGCTGATTAATTGATTCAAGAATTTAAACTTGCAACATGAATTTCATAAGAGTTCATACCTGATGGAAATCTGTGTTCAGATTGTGGTTTGTCAGTCTGTTTATTTGTCTAGTGCAGTGGCAGACAGTCAAACAGTGGTCAATATTGTGGAAAAATCCAATTGTTAGACAGACTTGCATGTAGGCTATAGGGCACAGATGGTGCAATAGGCTGGGATCAAAAAAGTTTAACTAAATTTTTTTGTCGACCTAAACCACAGCGAGTCCACCACTGAGTTATTCATTGTTACCTTTTTCGCTATTAGGAGAATTAGCCCTTTGAAAAGTCTTGCTTGGCCTATGTTTCTTATGTTTCTTTTCAAACACATTTGACTTTGCAAATCTCCCTATATCTGATCATTTATCTGTAGAAAGTCAGAAGCTGTACCCTCTGTGCATGGGTGGGACAGTTTAATAGGACAGTGGACATCTCTGTGAGGAGGACCAGTCGTTGCACAGCTGTCAGGTCAGCTGGAACGAACATGTTGTGAGCTCCAGCTTCGTCGTTAAACATTGATTTCTGCGGACGGCAGATGCGTCAAGTCAAACTGAATAACCGGAAATTACACGATTCTTTAACCAAAATAAACGTTTCACAGTTACTCGGCCAACGGCGAGGTCTACATTCATCTATGAAAGACTTTATTTTGAAAGTTTAAACTAAAAGTTTTGTTTAACATTCATGTTTGTTTGACAGTTAGAGTGAATGCTGGTCTGTTTGAGAGCAGAGAGAAGGCACACGCTCACACTCAGAACAAGTTTGTAGAGAGGTGTAACTGAGTAAAAGTTTACTCGGATGTTTGAGTTCCCTCCTATTTTCGATTAGCCTCCATCTTTATTTCCCTCTGCAGTTTAGCTTTTTTTAAGACAAACGTGTAAACTAGCGGTCGGTTGGTTAACATCAGGGTCTGCTGCTGTCAAACTTTCGTTGACATGGATTCGTTGCACCGACGACGGACGAACTGAAACGTTTGGGAATTACCACCATTCGCCAGCGAGTTACGACAAAACGGAGAAATTGCAAATAACTTTTAAACAAGTTGTCATTATTTTTTTTTTACCTTAAGACATGCAGAAGTTCAATTCCCCCGTTAGCCACGGCAACACGCTGTCCCGGGACGCGGAGCTCCAGCTGCGGTTAGACACCGGAGGAGCCGGGGACGGGAGGGAGAACGGCGGCGGGAAGCATTTTGTTTCTCAACCTGAGGAGGAAACGTCGTTTTGCACCAAGAGGAAGATGCTTGTCGGTTTGGATTTAATATGCCTTTGTGTCGGTGAGAATCTTTTTTAACTTATTTTAAATGAATGATTTTGACCTTATAGCCTAGGGTTGTCAATGTTTTGTGTTCAGGATGACTGCTGTTTAACTTGCCTACAGAAACTCCAATATTATGCAGCAATGACCACTTTATCACGTACTTTTAAAGCTTTGAATTTACAAGTATAGGTCTAATTAACTTTGAATAGGCTACTTTAAAAGGGCACACGCAAGTGTCAACTCCGAGCTTTTAGATATATCTCTAGGGGTAAAGGAGGTTACACGAAGTTGGCTTTGAGTGGGAAAAAAACATTGCAAGGGCATTTGTTTAAAGTTAACGAAGCTGCAAAGCATTTTTCCAGAAGTCAAATGGAAACTGTTCAAACGATCTGAAAACTTTCAGTTCGTTCCCCTCGGTGCACGTGGGGGGCAGGAGAGAGGGGATGGGGGCTCAGCTGGCAGGAGCAGAGTTGTCCCGGGAATTCATCTGTTCCCATGGAAACTCCCAAAGTTCCCGAGAGAAGAACGTGGGAATTGGGATAAAAACATGCTTGTGTTCTCGTGCCGAAAGTTACCGCTGTTCACTGAGCTCTTTTGCCTCTCTCGTTGCAGCAAGAATGTCAGCCACACATAAGTTCCAATGCTCAGCTGGAACCATTCAATAACATTAACCACCGGTTTTCACAAGGACAATTAGAAACATCAGTAATAACATGTGGATAACAACTCAGAGGCCACTGACATAACCATAAAGGAAAGGTCAACATGATTTTCTCTAATAACATTGAAATGACTAATGGATTCCACTTGAAAGTGGATTTAAAGACATAATTTTGACAACTAGGCCTAGCCTAATAATAATTTTGTCAGTAATCTATGAATCTTTTTTTTCTTACATTTTATTGTCTTCTTTTAAAATGTTGAAACTAAAGATTTTTTTGTGCAAAGCAGAAGTCACTAAACTCAATTATCTCATATTTCTTATAATAGACGTAAACAAGATTTCAAATGTTTTGTGTTTTTACTTGATGAATGACAAACAATACATAGATGATACAGATTGTCAAATTAATCGTAATCAGCACTAACAATCAAATGGACACATAACATCCGAGACATCTGCGTGATAACATTTGGTCAAACTGTGTTTTGATTCAGTATAGCAGCACAATTGTCATTATGTTAGGTAGAATTACCACAGTTATAGAAGTTGAGACTTGATTATACATTAACTCATTGTGTCTTCGTAGTTAATATATAACTGTAGTGAGATTGAACTTTACATTTAGAAGAAAAAGTATCCAAATCCTTTAGTTACATAAATGTGGCAAGACCCAAATTTGGAATTATTAGCAGTAACATGTTCTAAAGTGCCCAAAGAAGAAGTTAAATTATATTATTTGCATTAACATGAAGACAGTATTTTAATGGTGTATTGTGGTTTGTTCATATTGTGCATGGTATAACATGTGTGTAGCGGTTTAAACTACAACGTTTCATTATATTAACGATTTTCTTAAAATCAATCTGGCAAGAATCTAGTGACTTAAACTGTCAGAGAAATGTAGGGGAGGAAAGAGAACTCTTAAATGTTACAGAAATCCTCTAGCTCACCCAGAAAGGGCGATCGTCCCATGTTGGCTGAGTCCTGCAGCGGCACTTTGCTGTGTGTCATCCCCCATCTCTCTCCCCATTTCATGGATATCCACAGTTACTTTAATAAAAGGGAAAAGCCCCCCAAAAAAAATCTAGAAAAAAAAAATATTGCAGAAATGTCTGACAAAATGGGAATACTCCAGTAAAATGCCATTCCCTCAGAAATGTACTGCACTCCTACAGAACTTAAGTAAAAGTAAAAAGTACTGTATTACTTTTCTCCTCAGTTCAGTCTAGTTTGGGAAATATCTGAAAACTTGCCTAAGGACCTGCTCTACTGGACTATGATATTCAGTATAGTGGGGCTCAAAAGTTTGGGCACCCCAGGTATAAATTTGTATTAATGTGCATAAAGAAGCCAAGAGAAGATGAAAAAATCAAAAAAGGCATCAAATGACCGATTAGACATTTGAATGATATGTCACAAAAAGTTTGATTTTATTTCCATCATTTACACTTTAACAGAAAACTAAAAAATGGCGTCTGCAAAAGTTTGGGCACCCTGCAGAGTTTCCAGCCTGCACCGCCCCCTTTGGAAAGCTGAGACCTGACAGCGTCATGGATTGTTCTCAATCATTGTCTGGGAAGACCAGGTGATGGCAATCTTAAGGTTTTAAATACCCAGACTCATCTGACCTTGCCCCAACATCAGCACCATGGCTTCTTCTAAGCAGTTGTCTAGAAAACTGAAGCTGAAAATAGTTGACCCTCGAAAAGCAGGAGAAGGCTATAAGAAGATTGCAAAGCGTTTTCACATGCTAATATCCTCTGTTCGGAATGTAGTTAAGAAATGGCAGTCATCAGGAACAGGGGAAGTTAAAGCAAGATCTGGAAGAGCAAGTCAAAACCCACATTTGACTGCACAATCCATCCAGAAAGACCTGGTAGACACTGGAGTTGTGGTACACCATTCCACTTTAAAGAGATACTCGTACAAATATGGTCTTCATGGAAGAGTCATCAGAAGGAAACCTCTTCTACGTCCACACCACAAAAATCAGCGTTTGAAGTTT
>NC_045747.1:11048983-11049079 GCF_008692095.1 Etheostoma spectabile
ACATATAGACAAGCCTGATGCATTGAGGAAACAAGTTTTGTGGACCTATGAGGTTAAAATAGAACTTTTTGGCCGGAATGACCAAAGGTAAGTTTG
>NC_045747.1:11049089-11055119 GCF_008692095.1 Etheostoma spectabile
ACAGGATTTAATGAAAAGAACCTCTGTCCAACTGTTTAGCATGGGGGTAGATCAATCATACTTTGGGGTTGTATTGCAGCCAGTAGCACAGGGAACGTTTCACAAGTAGAAGGAAAAATCGATTCAAAAAAATGTCCGCAAATTTTGGACGCTAACTTGATGCCATCTGGAGAAAAAGCTCTAAGTTAAAGAGAGGATGGCTTCTACAAATGCATAATGATCCTAAACACACCTCAAAATCCACCGTGGATTTCATCAAGAGGTGTAAACTGAAGGTTTTGCCATGGACTTCACAATCTCCTGACCTCAACATAATTGAAAATCTATGGATAGACCTTAAAAGAGCAGTGCGTGACAGACAGCCCAGAAATCTCAAAGAACTGGAAGACTTTTGGAACGAAGAATGGGTGAAGATACCTCAAACAAGAATTGAAAGACTCTTGGCTGGCTACAAGAATTGTTTACAAGTTGTGATACTTGCCAAACGGGACAGTAAAAGGTATCAACTCTGCAGGGTGACCAAACTTTTGCAGATGCCATTTTTTGTTTTCTGTTATTCTTGAAAGTGTAAATGATGGAAATAAAATCTAACTTTTTGTGAGATATTATATAAATATTTAATCTGTCAATTGATGTCTTTTGGAGATTTTTCCATTTTTTCTTGGCTTCTTTATGCACATTAATACAAATTTTTACCTGCGGTGCCCAAACTTTCGAGCCCCACTGTAGTGAGATTGTATAATTTCATCAGTTTTAAGTCGTCATCTCACATGACTATGATAAGGAAGCAGATCAGGGTTGTGTGAGTAGTTTAAGGACCAGCTGCAAACACTAGAGAGGCAGAACCCGTCCAGGCAGATTGACAGGTCTCAGTCTCATTGGCAGTTAGAACATAGGAAGTAAGCCAGCAGACAAGACAAAAGTGTGAGGCACTGGCGTGTTATTCTTAACCCCTGCAGGTATGCTATTAGCTGTTGACTCCTCACTTCTCAGCAGCTTTGTTTTTGTGTTTAGGAAGTGGCTTGCAACCCAGCATCAGTCAGCACAATGGAGGAAATGGTCTCTCTTAGTTCTCCTCCTAAGAAGCACGCCACTTGCTTTCTCACAAAATTGCGTGTCCCTCTTATCCCCCTCTGACTAGATTACAACATAGAGTCTGAATCCCTGAGCCTCAAGCTGGTCACAGCTGACAGGATTTAGAGAGTCAGTTAGTCTTGTGACTTTTGTAAAGTTAAAGGAATTCACCTTCTTGCTACGGAAGTAACAGTTACATACTTGTTTGGTTTTATAGGTACATTTCCATTTTCAATTTATGATTTTAAACTAAAGTCAAAGAGGTTGAGATGAAAATATAGTTTTTTTCTGCAGCAAAAACAAAACCAAAACATAAACAGTGTTTATAGTTTTATCAAGAACAATCAGATAAGCTGACAAAAAAGACTTATCACGGGGCGACCTCTAGCTCACCCAGTAAGAGTGTGCGCCCCATGTTGGCGTCCTGCAGCGGCCTGGGTTCGAGTCCGATCTGCAGTTCTTTGCTGCGTGTCATCCCCCATCTCTATCTCACATTTCCTGTCTATCCACGGTAACTATCAAATAAAGAAAAAAGCCCCTCAAAAATAATCTTCAAAAAAAAAAAGACATAATCTCAGATCAATAGTTGCAAAACTTCCTGTTAAACATCACATGGGGAATTGTTTGCTACACTATATCGAAATGAGAGAATAATATGTAATGATATAGTTTTATACCATTCATGCTACTGGAAGATACTATTAAATGACAAGCACATCTCCGGCTCTTTGACGGCATCCTGCCTGTCTCTGCCCTGTTAACCATCATGTCAGTTATCAGCAGAAGCCTGACTTTGTCTCATCTGTGGGCATTTGGCAGTGAATGCCATTACTTAGTGGAGATGAATTGGGCCCTTCATTGAGCTAAACCCTCTTATCTCTGACTAACCCAATTTTCCCTTAAAAATGCCATCATCAGATTCCCTCAGACGGTTGACCTGACGGCATTAGTCATCTTGTTAAAGGGGCTCATTCACTGTGTAACTGTGGAATTTTACCCTGAAGCATCCCATCCTCATTATGTTATCAGCTGAAGAGGGATTCCACAGTGATCCGAGGTTTTTGCTGCCTCTCCATGTGGTGACATAAAGTTAGTATGTTGCAGCAGGATAAATTAACTTGAATCTTTCTGCTGTGGAATGCTGGGATAATGTGGACATTAACCACGGCTTTGACTCAGGTTACCTGATCATACCCTTACTCAACACCGGGCTTGTCTAACACTGTTGCACTCGAGTAATAAGGCAGTGTTGTTTATGGCACTGTTCTGACATGAGTGTTATGGATGCTACACAGAGATGAATTTTTCTGTTCAGCTCAGTGTCAGTAAGTTCCATGGAAGCTGCAGAATGCAAGTGTATGCTTGTGTGTCAGTGTGCTTGAATTCCTGATGGGACTGTAGGGTTTTAACTGGGACAGACCTGACAGAATCTGCGCCCTGTGGCTGCATCTAAGATCCAGCGTCCAGCCTCCCAGAGGTCAGGAGGTGTCGGGTGTTTGTCATATCTGCAGAGCATGCAGGCACAGGCCTCCCAGCCTGAACTGCTGTTTCCCTCCTGCACCGGTGGTCTTTACTCTGTCATCACTCCAATAAAGCCAGTAATTGCCTCTCTTAAGAGTAATTGGGAAATGATTAGAAGTGGCACTTGAAAACTTATATTAGCTTTTACAGCATAGAAGAACATTATGATAGCCACTAGGCTTGACCTTCTTGTAAAGGCTAATTGTGAAATAGTTTCATACCTGATATGAACAAGATGTTAGGCTGTGGTAAAATAATACAAATGAGAACAATTATTCACACTGATGATAAAGTGCATGGCTTCGTCTGCATTTAAAGCAAGAAAGTGAATTAATTCCATAGTAAAAACAAAACCTATTTTTGGGTACTATAGAAAGACAAAACTGGAATCAGTTGGTCGCTGTTATGTGCAAGTGTGTGTTTTTGTTCTAGACGTGAAGCAGCATGCCAGGACGAGAGGGACGGTATCTACCTGAATGATCTGAATTCTAAAAGGACTCCTTCTTTCCAGTTTATGTCTGCTTTTGCACCATTGTCTTTTTCTCCTCTTTTCAACCAACAAACTATTTTGAGACTGAATGTGTTTCAGCAATGTAGCGAGGTGTGTGAGTGTGTGGGCTTTACGTCTGCAAGTGCGTTTTAGGCGGGTGGCGGGTTTATGTTCGAGGATTCCTGGTTCTGTTCTTTTGGCAGAGAAAGCTGCCAAGTGAGTAAGACAGCAAGAAGCCAACACGTCACAGCATGTCGGTGTAAATAGGGCCAGGAATATTAAATTGTCTCCTATGTGTGTGTGTGTTCATGTTTATGGTAAAAGTGTGGGCGTTTGTGTGTATGCGTCACCGTGGCTTCTAATATGGGCACCCTACTACAGCTGCCATGTGTGTGCTGTTTGTTGACAAATTGGCCATTACTGTTTTGCTGCGCGTTTTAGGCCCGATCAAACACGCTATGAAGTTATGGAACCCACTGGCGTCCCTCTGTGGCAGACAGATGGAGAGCCATTAAAAATGGCTCAGTCAAATCATTAGTCAGTGAAAGAAGTGATTTTGCTTACTCTCTCTCGTTAGTGTACTAATGCATCTCCTTCCCATTTGACAGCAGACGTTCGGGACTCCATTAGCTGCACCCTTCCTTAGACAGACTATATGGGCACATGTACTCTGCTGTCAATGCATCTTCCTTTACCCATCAGCACACCAGAGCCTGTTCAGTTTCCTGGAGGCTGAGGGGCAAGTAAGAGCCTGAATGAGTGAACAGCCCCAGGGTGGGAGAGTAGTTTGAGGCGTGGAAGGGGTTGAAGATCTACAGTAGGGGTCAGATGTCAGACCCAAGGGTGACTGAGGGATCTTAGCTACAGCTGCTTATGACCTATTGAGGAAGTAGCAAGGATATACTGTTCAGACAGCAAATAGCTTCCAATGTACTTTTAATGAGGCAGCTGCAATCTTCTCCTTGATGATGATTCCATAAGTGCCCTGGGTGGCCATAGGTATTAGCCGTAATGAGTGAACAAAGATGTGTATACTACTCCAATCCTCAGTGCTCGTTAGCTAGAATGGGTTTGGAGAGGCTTATCATCGAAGTATCTACCTGAATCTCATTACAGCCTGTTGCCCCGCCTTTGTATTTGTCAGAACTAATGACTCGTCCTCATCTGTCTGTCCCCCATAAGGAGATTAATGCAACCTCCCTTGGCGCCATGGAATCGCTACCTATCATTGGGATCGTTTTATCATTGTGTCACATCTCACCTGCTGGAGCCTTCCCTCCCTTCATCCTCTCAAGCTCTGCTCTGAAATTGTTCCAACTGTATTTTCCCCCTGCTAACACAAGTAGGGTGACCAGACGTCCTGAAAAATTCGGGACAGTCCCGAAATCCAAGCAGTGGTCCCAAATCCCAAATCCTGCCCTAATTGTCCCGAGAAATAGAGCAAAGTCTCGAGCAGACTCTCAAGTAGTTATAGTCTGATAGAACACTAAAAACTGTTCATGGGGATGGAGTTGTCCTGCAGCCAGCTCCCGTCAGCTGCTACATAGGCAGCTAGGCGCAAATTTGAATAAATACGCATTGCTATTTTTCATTCATTCATTGTTAAAATGGAGGCTCAAGCTGGTGTCCCGGGACTCGATGAACACGTAGCTAAAAAGCAAAAACGTCTCTGCAGGTACCGGAAGGACTAGGTAGGGAAATACCCCTGGATTACTACAGTTTTACGTAAAGAAAGCGCTTTGCAATGTATGTAGGAAGGAGATTAATATTTTACACGGGGGGAGTCAGACATCAGGCTGCTTGCTAGCAGCAAACTATATATAAGTTAAAGATAGTAGTAAGTAGGCGTATATTACTGTCAGACCAACATTTTGGTCTCATCCTTCTTTAAGCGGGAGGATGACTCCATGTACAGTCCCTGACAAAAGTCTTGTTGCTTATCTATTTTGTAGAAACACCTGCTATTAACCTGACTTTTAATTAATCAATTGGTGTAAGAAATAGCTCATATGAAAAGCTAAAACCCTCCCAAATGAGTGTCAATGCACTGATAAATTAGTTTCACTGAAACAAGATATCATTTAAACAAGACAGAAAGGTCAAATTTTGGCCAGACAAAAGTTTTGTCGCCTATCAGAAATTAAACAATTTACTGCAAATACTAAAATATGTCAGCAAATTAAATAGCGGTGTGTGAGATCCAAATTAATATCTTGTATGACTTCCATGAGCTTGAAGGACTGCATCCATGCGGTTGGCAAGGATTCATACAATGTATTGATGAAGTCATCAGGAATAGCTTGGAAAGCAGTCTTGCATGCCTCCCAGAGTTCATCATATTCTTTGGTTTGGTCTTCCATGCTTCCTCTTTCATCCTACCCCACATATGCTCACTGATGTTCATGTCTGGTGACTGGGCCGGCCAATCCTGGAGCATCTTGATCTTCTTTGCCTTGAGGAACTTTGAAGTGGAGATGGAAGTATGTGATGGAGCACCATCCTGCTGCAGAATTTGGCCTCTTTTATGGTTGGGAAATAGAGGGTAGCTAAGATTTCTTGGTATTTGAGACTATTGATGTTGCCTTCCACCCTGCAGATCTCTCGCACATACTGGATGTTACCCCAGACCATGATTTTTCCGCCACCAAACTTCACTGTTTTCTGGGTGAATCTTGGATTCATGCGGGCTCCAGTAGGTCTCCTGCAATATTTGCGGCAACTGTGGTGTAATTTAACAGAAGATTAATCTGAAAAATCCACTTTCTTCCACTTTTCCATCGTCCATCCTTTTAGCAGGCTGTGGGCCTTGGCAAATGCCACACAGTTTTTCAATTGTCTTTTGTTTAGTGCTGGCTTCTGGGCACTGATTCAACCATGGAGGCCATTTCAAGACAAAATCCGACAAACTGTTCAGGTTGACACAGGAACTTCAGGTGACCAGGTCT
>NC_045747.1:11055129-11063194 GCF_008692095.1 Etheostoma spectabile
TGCTGCAGTAGAAAATGGGCTGGCCTTGGATTTTCAAGCCAACAACTCGAGCAGTTGTCTTGCGGGGTCTGCTTGACCTGGGCTTGTCAAAAACGTCTCCAGTGTCTTCAAATATTTTTTTTATCCTCTGTACGTTGACGCTGAGACACATTGAAGGTGTCTGCCACATCAGCAGTGGATCTGGTCTTCAGGCCTCTTGATAATCAAAACTTTAGCTCAGGGTGAATCTTAGGCATGTTTGCAGAGGTCTAGTTGCAGTTGATGTGAAGGTCTAGTTACTGGGGTTGTTTTATCACACCTGAGACCTAATTGATCCATTATTAGTCACAGGTGAATCATATGACAAGCGACGACAACACTATTGTCTTTGCAAAATTGACTCAATGGGCTTTACCAAGCTGTGAATATTAGAATACTTTTTGACAGTTTCGTTTTGCACTGAACATTATTACAAAAGCTGTTGGAATTAAAATGACCATTTCTGTAAATAAATCTTGATTAAAATTTTTCGAGCGGCACTGTCAGGTCCATTTGATCCCCAAGCGACAAGACTTTTGTTAGGGACTGTATAATAAAATAGCTGCTTAGCTGATTTTCTATTTGTTTTTTTTGTTTACATGACAGTTGAATTCCTGAATAAAAACAATAAATCATTTTGGTGCAGAGTTTTGAAATTCATGTCTCGTCCTGTCCCAAATTTTACCCATTCTCATCTGATCACCCAAAACACAACAGTCCCACAGCCCTCAACTCTTGCCATACACAGTACTACCACTATTAGGCTGCTCCATGCCAAATACCTCCCCTGCAGTCTCAACCACAACCCTGTGCTGTTTTCACATTACAGACAGCCAGCCCTCACCTTACTGCACACCCTTACCTTCCCACCACAAAAACCACCACACAGCCCCTTTAAAGTTTCCAAGGTACATACCAGAGTGGCGGGTCCTTTATGTTCCTGCTGAATCAGACAGGCAGACAGACAGCCCACTTCAGACCTCACCACTCTTGCCCTGAACTCCAGAGTCGGGCTCCAGGAAGCAGGTCAGTGAAGTGTGGAGAGAACAGAAGCAGCTGCGGGAAGCATGTCTCCACTGGCCAGCTGTAACAGTAACAGTAAAAGGGGGCAAGCAAGAGCTCTCCTGGTGAGCTGGTGGAAAGTAAAGCCACATTAAGGCAGTTGAAAATGCCACTGTATGCGGATACATGAAACATATGTCTTAAAGTAGAACAAACAAACCTGTGAGCCTGGATCACTTGAATTTGAGACAAACAGCTGACTTTAGTTGAATGTTGGAAGGGTGGGTATGATAAATGAAGCAGTGGGCATCTACTTAAAGGTGGTCCAGCAGCAGCAGATGCTGATGATAGCAGATGGTTACAAAGATCCAAGTCTGTTTTGGCTCCTCAGACCCTCTTTGTTCTTTACTGATTAGTCTTTTTTGTGCTACCATCAGGGCAGACAAAATAGATTCAGAGTCTCTCAGAACAATCCAGCCAATAATGGAAAAGAAATCTGTGTGTGTCAATGCAGGGGGCCACCACTAACCCTTACCCCATCTCTCCACTACCTAGACTGGGCCACCAATAGTCTATATCCACGACGTTCCTCTTCTGGAATTGCTTTGGTGCTGCTGAAAATTCCGCCGGATGGCCAGATATTTGTTACCTTCTGCTTTCTTTGTGTTGGAATTTTAAAGTCCAATTGATTTATGAGCCTCCTCAGATCTCTGCAGTGTAAATCTGTCCAATCTGAGTTAAACGACTAAAACGTACACGTTTCACCAAAACAAGTTCTTTCCTGAGGCTATTTTGCAGCTTGCAGACCAAGACGATTGGGATTGGTTTAAAGAAATGCTAAACAAGAGCACGTTTTTTTCCCATCCTGGAAAGCCGTGTGGACTAGTTACCAATTATAATCATAGTCTTAGTTTGGATAACTTCACCTCCTGTTCAAGTGTTACCTTCCTGACAGTACAACTGTCTCTCTGTGTGTCTTTTTGTGCGTGTCTTTCTGTGTTCATGTGACTGTGTGATGGTGCATGCATACAGTCTCTACCCGGCCACCTCTTCAAACAAGTACTTTTTTTACATCAGGTGAAACATAAAAGACTTGGCTTTTCCTTCAAAGTCCATGACTCAAACTGAATAGTGATTACGGTAAATGAAAGAACAGATCAAGGCTAGTTCACAGAGACAGTTTTGTGCAGTTAAAGTCATTATTGCACAAATAATTGTAAAAGCCCACCCAGCCCAACTGCACTATTTATGAGCATGTTAGGCAGGCCTTACACTGCTTCTTGTAATGTTGTTACCAGAAATTATGTTGGCTGCAAATATTCAAATTTTGACACTTCAGGGTTGAGTTCACCAGCTCACTATTTTTTATGCAAGGTTGACTAGTAGGTAAACAAGCAGCTTCAATTTTTGTTGGGAATTATTGGCACATGCAAGAAGGTGAGGGGCCTAGCAAGGGTGGACCACTCCTGAAGGGTGCAGTAGCATGCTGGGTCACAGGCCACTCAGCTTAGTCATACACTGCAGGCTAAATGGACCAGTGTTGACAGGTCACTGTCCTCCAGTGCTATCAAAGGACAAATGTAGAACGAGGCCTGCACAGTCAAACATTATTGAGTGTGATGAAGCAGATGGTCATTACTGTGGCTTAGATATAGCTTTAGGCTGAGAGTCATGCTAATCTATGAGGATTCACAGGCTATTTGTCTGACAGCAGCGTCCGCAGCAGTTCATTTAGGTCTGTGAAAGTGAGGCTAATTGCCTCAATGCCTGGCTCTAGGATTGTTTGGCTTGTGTGTGGTTTATTTGGTTAATTGTTTTTTTCTAGAAACTTGTGGGTTTGTTTGGTGGTTTGTTTGGTTGTCTGTTAGTCTATGTGGCTGTGGGTTTGGTTTGTTTGCATCCTCGTGTGGTTTTTATGTGTGTGAGTCTTCATGTGTGTTGTGGATATTCTGCTGGTTGACTTGGGGTCGTGTTTACAGAGCGGGTCCCAGCAGAGCCCAGATCTCTGACCCTCACATTCCAGAACCACCACTAATCACCTCCGTCTGCTGTTCTCTGTAGAGAAACCCTTGCCGCATCTCTCTTGGCTCCATCTCTCCAGTTTTCTCTCACCCCAGTATTATCACCCTCGTTCATTTGTCAATTTTCAAGCCTTCTGGCCATGCATTTTAGCCTAGATTTTAGTTTGACCATAAAGCATGTCGATGAATAACTGCCATCTGCCCTATTTTTTTAGCACTCTGTATGTAATCGCTTTCTCCATGGTTTTTATTTAATTATTTTGCTTTTGGTTGTTGTTGTTCTCCTCTCACAGTGATCTCATTCTGGGCTGTGGTCATAGATGTGTAAATTAGAACCAGAACAGTTTCTCAGAGGCACATATCCCCTCTGCTCTCATTCCTCCTCTTTTCTTCCCTCCCTCCTTCTCTTCTTTCCCCCCTTCTTTCTTTCTTTCTTTCTTTCCCCTTTGACTATTTGAAAGCATTCCTGCTTTGAGTGTCAGGCCCAACGAGCAGCACATTTTGGCCTGGCTGTGTGAGCCGACCCACTCCTCCGCCTCCTTTTGGGTCCCCTCGCAGGTCTTTCTGGTCTGGCTGTCTTTTGAGCATGTCTTGGCCAGGTGCAGAGGTTCACTCACAGCTGTCTGACAGATGATGTGAGGGTTTCTGGAGTGTTTTCATGTCTTGTTGTGAAAACTGTTTTAATGTAGTTGTAAAGCCTAGAGGTTGACTGTAACACAGGAGCTTGTAATTTGGATAGGATTGTACAGGCACTGAATAGCTTTCCATGTTCTTCCAGCACTTTCAATTTGTTTTTTTATTAATTGTACACAGCGCTGACAATTTGTGATGCAACTGAGATTGAGGTGTATTTTAGCTTTGCCACAGTGGAGTGATCTTTGGTTCATGGCCATTAGTGCCGAGTATGTCCATGGACTTCCTGCAATAATGGGAAAACAACACAAGCCATCAGCACTGGCAGGTCTAAGATCATAAAATATGCTGCAATCTGGCTCAGCACTTCATGTTTTCCATTATACCTCTATATGTATTGAAAAAGATCCCTTAAAAAGTCCATGCTCATACTGTGACCGCAGAGTGTTCAGTCCTTAATGGAGAATCTGTCCATTACCTCTCTGGAAGTGCAGCAAAATATTGATTAGTGAGAGAGGACTGTCCATATTATGGAATATGATGAGGCCACAGAGAGAGTCTGTTAATGGATGGTATAGAAAGCAAAAAAAATTCTCTATTTGACACAGAATAGACCTTACACTGGCAGAGTAAATGTACAATGCTGTACTTTATGTTGCAACATTTGAGCACACAAAGGACACCCCAAAATATCATCAAAAAACCATTCTAATATATGAACACATAGCCTACTCACACACATCCGGCTGTGGCTGTGGCTCAGTGGTAGAGCGGTCGCCTGCTAATCGGAAGGTTGGCGGTTTGGTCCCTGGCCCTGCAGTCCCATGTCGAAGTGTGGGACTTGGGCAAGACGAGGTGCCCCCGGTGCTGCGCATCGTGTCAGTGTTTATCTGATGAGCAGGTGGCACCTTGTACGGCAGCCTCGACCACAGTGTATGAATGTGTGTGAATGGTGAATGTATCCTGTATGATGTAAAAGCGCTTTGAGTAGTCGTTAAGACTAGAAAAGCGCTATATAAATACAGCACATTTACATCCACACCCACTCAATTTGAACCAGAGAGAAACCAGAACATAGCTCTGCAGGTCTCCACCAAGGTATGATACACACAGATAACAGGATTACGATTAGGAGATTAAGAGTGGGCTGTTATGCAGGCGGCAGAAGGCAACAGTGAAATCCTCACACAGGTATTACTTTTTAAATTAACAAGAAACAAAATACTTATTTCTCATATCTTAAATCTAATACTCAACAATCTTAGCTAATATAACGTAATCAAAAGAATTACTTCAAGTCTTTTTCTGTATAATAACTTTTCCTAAAGGAATGTAATACAAACACCACTCAATATTATAGGAATCTTACAATATAAGAGTTGACTACAGAATTCATTTCATTAGATGATGCCCCTAATAAACCCATAGTAATAAATCCAATGGTTTGACAACATTCAACTGGGATTTTTATAAAGGCAGGAATTCTGACCAGAAAACACCAGAACTTCAGAATAAATAAGGATTTACTTAAAAATTATTATCATAATTTCCTCTGTCTCAAAAAACAGCGCCTGTATGTGACCTGTGGATGTGTGTTGCATGAGCCACATTTATGTAATGTTATGTAGGTATGTGTGAGGAATGGTCTGTAGATGTGGCAACTGGAGATGAGCAAGAGATCGAGGTCAGATGAGAGGTGTCTCCTATCTCTCTTTCGCTCTTTGTTGACTGCACAGCCTCCGCTATCTGCCTGCAATGTGTTTCCCTTCCTCACTTTCTTATTTTCTAAGGCCCCTCTCAAATTAAATGATAGAGGGCTGGCTTTTTTCTGTGTTTTGTCTTTCTGTTAGGGCAGCATGACTTTGAGTACAGAGGTCACTACCACACACTTATGACTACAGTATAACATTCTTAATCCGCTATACTGTCACACAGCTGGTAAGAGTTGCCTCCTCATGTGTTTTCTTTGCTGATAAGCCTATAGATCATTTTCTTGTTATCCTTTAACAGTTCAGAGAGGCTGAATGAGTGGTATGGCTGTATGGCTGGGACACACAGTATAATACAACTAAAACAAAGCCAATTGGACAAATCTTAAAGTGGGCATAGTTAGCTAGTAGGTTAGGTATTCATTTCCTCCCCTTCGTCAGTTAGCAATTGTTGATTTACCATTCTTAAAGACATGTTTGTGGGCCGTTGTTTGAGTGTGTATTTGTGTATTGTTCCTTTTGGCCTGGTTTTGAGTTTGTGTCTTGTGCACTACACAGTCACGTAGTCTGAGAGATTCCCTGGCAGGAGCAGTTTTGGCCTGGGTGCGTTCCAGCCAACCAGCAGGCCTTGGATGACAGGAAGAGGCACAGAGGTTAATGATTAGTCCCATGTTCTCGCTGCATTCCATGGGGTGACAAGGGGACATGGGATACGGGACAGAGAAATGGAGCAGGCTTGACAGGCTCTTACAGGGCTATTGGTTATTAGTTTGAAGCACACAATTAAACCTGTGCAGCTCAGCTCCCGGTCCTGGGAATACAAACACATCTCCATTTTTGTCATCATTAAAATGTTGCACAACTTTTACTCAATGAACTTTCCCCATCAGGTTTGTTTGCTTAAGCATGCCAGACCTTGACTCTCTTTCACCTGAAACAGAGTTCTTATAATAAGTGACCAGCCAGGAAACAAAGTAATCGCATGTAGGATTGTTAATGTAAGATTAAATAGATGGATCTAAAAGTCAGTGCTTTCCACTGGAACAAAGCTTCATTGTTAAACAATACCTTGCTCTTCCTGTAGGTTTGTCCTCTTTTGGCACACTGCAATGTTCTGTGTAACACGCCCTCTCATCTTCTTCCTCCTTTCTCATCTTAATTCTCCATTGCAATGGCCATCTCCCCATCTGTCTGCCTTTCTGTGTCTGTCATCTTTCCTTCTCCCTGCTCCTCTGATGGAAGCAGCTATGTGTGGAATGCTTGATCCCTAAGGAATCTGAAAATCATGTCACTAGATAACTGATGTTCTTTAAAGCTGCTCCCGTTCTGGTCCTGTGAGACAGGAGAAGGCCACCTTTATGTTAGCTGTCCATACCAACTATCTCTGTATCTTTCTCTCTCTGTGATTGTTGTTGCACTGACCACAGACATTCATTAATCCATCTTTTGTTTTTTGTCTGCCTACCCTCCATTTTCTCTCTTGCATCTCAACAGCCTCAATCCCATTCTTTGCATGTGAGTTGAAGGCAGTGACTCCGTACAAACGAGGCTTCTTCTGTGGAGACTCCACCATCACCTATCCTTACCTGGAGAGAGAGGCCATCCCTGACGGCCTGCTCATTGCTGGTGGTATAGCCATCACTGGCCTAACAGTAAGACAATAATAGATGTGGCACAGTGAGTTAATGTTGTCATCACTTTAATATAGTGTCTTTGAGCATGTGTTTTTGACTAAAACAAATACATTTACACTGTTCCATTATTTGTGCAGATGTACTGTTTGACTTATGTAACCAGTTTCTCTTGTCTTATTTCCATCTCAGATTGCACTGGGTGAATGCTACCGGGTGCGTTTCCGAGGTGCACACTCTCGGGCTTTTGTCCGAAACTGCTATGTCTCGTGCCTGTATAAGGAGCTGGGAAGCTTCCTGTTTGGTTGCTGTGTGGGTCAGTCACTCACCAATATGGCCAAACTAAGTGTGGGACGCCTGCGACCCAACTTTCTGTCTGTCTGTAACATCACCTATGCGTCCATCAACTGCACTCCGGGCAGCTACGTTTCCCAGGTCACCTGCAGGCAGCCTAATCAGAAGATGGTGGATGAAGCAAGGTGTGTGGTGTGTGCGCATGAGTGTTTTTGCTCGGAAATATTTTTGGTTTGTTTATTAAGGATGGAGTATACAATCACAAGTCATGCAGTTAATGTGTACCATTTGGCATGTTTTATTGATCTTCTCCTTCAGGAAGTCTTTTTTCTCCGGCCATGCTTCTTTCGCAATGTACA
This sequence comes from Etheostoma spectabile, assembly GCF_008692095.1. Lineage (NCBI taxonomy): Eukaryota > Metazoa > Chordata > Actinopteri > Perciformes > Percidae > Etheostoma > Etheostoma spectabile. Next base: position 11,062,797 of record NC_045747.1, read on the forward strand.
CCATGCTCTACTTGGCAGTAAGTCACATCTGCTTTTAAATACACACACACAAACACATCTGGAATGTGACCTGGATGTCACATTTACCGGAGCTTGTGTTTTTTGTAATTACAATAGTCGTTACTGTGTTTACAATGTTGGGGGAACTGTCACTTTAATTTCAGTTAGTAGAGACAAAACCAAACCAGAGAGGCCAAGAACCCTGTGTGCAACTATTAACTAGATAAGCTAATTAAACATTCACAAACACACACACCAGCACATGTGCTGCTAAATATATTCACACTTCCTGATCGCAAGGGAGGAGATCTTTGAGGGCAGCAATTCTCCAAATGCATCCTGCTCCAAGCTAAAAGAGCTAGTGAGACAGGGAGGGGGGGGGGAGAGTTAGAGAATGA
>NC_045747.1:11063204-11076487 GCF_008692095.1 Etheostoma spectabile
TTTTCCACAGGGAACATGAATAGATGAAGAGGCTACTCAGACAGAGGAGGCCTTGTTGTGGGTCTCATTTGGAGGAGGTGGTGGAGGGCTGAATATGCCTGCTGAGAGATCGACAGGCTTCTTTCAGCAAGAGAACCCCCCTCTCTTCATCTTTCTCTCACACTGCACTGCCCAGTAGTCATGGGTGCATTGTGGGAGAGAAACAAGAGTTAGAAAGAGACAAAAGCACATTATTAACCACAAAATGTCCACATTTCTCATGTATTCCCATTCATTAACCCTTAAATCCTAGTTAACTTAAATATCATATCGTGTATAGCTATAATTAATTAAAGTAAGTGAGGATGTGCTGTACAAAATTAAAGAGAGGAGAAATGAAAATCACTGCCTCCTCTATTTGCACTTGTACACTATAGAAGTCCAAATGAAAGCAGCTCCTCTCTGACCAGAAAGAGACAAGGATGAGTAGGGGGAGACTGAATAAGAGGAATAAAGGGTAACTTACTATGGGGAAGAAGTGGTGTGAGAAAAACAAGGGCACTTCTCACTGTTTTGTTTCTCCACACATACACTGCAGGCGCAAACTCACAGCACGGCCTTGCATGCAAGTTTGCTGCTTGCAGACTGTAGACAACCCGGAGAGATTGATTCAAACCTGTAGCTACATGCCACCCGGACCCTAGCCAGCTGTGCTGGTGTTTGAGGCAGGAACAGTGACACCTGCTCTGAGTTGCGATAGGAGAAGGAGAGAAGGACCCGGTGAGGGTTGGCCTCACCGCAGGAATGTAGGCCATGTGTTCCCCAGTCGTTGACGGGTCCAGACAGAGCTTGGGCCTCCACATAAAACTAGTCCTGCATTAGCATCGCGCTCGCCCTGCGACCCCATTTTTTACAGACACAAACATCCATTCTCTACTGCAGCGCTGAAGCAGGAGATGAGGATGAACAAAAGGAGGAAATGGGGTTCAGATAGTGTTAATGGACTTGTGCCAAGCTTCTCTTTCCCCTCTGGGTAGCAGACTGGGTGGAGGTCCATGTTTCACATTAAGGTCTTTGTCTGTGTTTTTAAAACTTAAATGATGAGATGTAATTATCAGTTTATGTTTGTGGGTCATACATTAACACATGCATGTATTCCCTTTTCTGTAGTAATTATAAAGTCAGTAACAATATAATAACAATGTTTATCTATCTTTCTGGCAGTTCTACCTGCAGGCACGGTTGTCGTGGCGAGGAGCTCGGCTGTTGCGCCCACTAATACAGTTCCTCTTAGTGATGATCGCCATCTACACTGGCCTGAGCCGCATCTCTGACTACCGTCACCACCCCAGTGACGTCGTCACAGGCTTCATCCAAGGAGGACTCACTGCATACTGGGTGGTATGTTGAAAATCACTGTTGTCTAAATAGTCTAGAATAACAGTTATCTCTGTCGTCACAGGATTTGTTTCTCTCTGCTCTCTGTTAGACAAGTAAGCTTAAACAATAGGCTCTCTCCCTCATTTTTCTCACTCTGATCTCTCATGGTGTTTATAAACAGTGAATGATTGACAGCGTGTGTGGTCTGTGTATATTTCCTGACATGTTTTGTGTCTGTGCCTGCAGGCCTTCTACATCTCCTCCATGTTTAAGCCCTGCACCCGTCCAGACCTGTCTCCCACTTGCATGTCCCTGGAGAGTCCACTGTCCAGCCAGCAAACTGTCTGTTAGCAGGCAAATGCAATCGTCCAGGAATCAGAAGATAAGAGAAGATGGACTACAGAAAAACAGGGAGAATGTTTGATAGCACAGGTGAGGAGCAGAGAGAATTTTGTTTAAAAAAAAAAGTGAATCATTCTAAGAAGAGGATAGGATTAAAGAGTACAATCTAACACACACTTGCTATTTGGGGCATACACTGATACACATTCACACAGTAATCTAATGTTCTCACTCACACACACACACACACACACACACAGACACACACACACACACACACACACTCACACACACACACACACACACACGCATGAAATACAAGAAGCACATTTGACTGTCCAGTCAAACCCGTCCAGTGAAAAGAACTGCATAGTGATATTACAGATATTTTTTTTATATATGAAAAACAAGTAAAAGTGTCTATTTTTCAAGAGGATTTTTTTAGAAGCTGCTAATGTTGATAGTTTTCTTCCGAAATGGAGGCATTTGGTCAGTGCAGTTAGTTAGCTTTTAAAGCAGAACTTGTCACTCTTTGGTCTTGGGTGAGAAAGGAGAAAACGCCAGCCTTGTCTTTGTTGTTGATCTTCTGCTCAGCTTGAAAAACATCACCCAGCAGCTGGGAACTGAGACCATTAGACCTCTGATGTAAGTACAGCTCTGTACTAAGTGATAAGGAACATGCACTGGCTTCAACTTCAACCATCTTTACCTTCTGATGTGCCACTGCTTTAATCAGACTGCCCTACATTGATATGAAAAAACAAAACCCTGTATGTAAGCAAAGAAAAAATAACTATTTGAGCTGTAATACAACATCTTTCTTTTTGTGTAACCAAGGTAGTGGCATAGAGGAATCTGACCAACATTACCACATTTCTGTACTAACCACTTTGACTGTGTCTCAGAGGTGGAGGTTTGACTGAATTTTGTAACCTTTGACCTTTGCCCCCGGACTCCAATCTCTGAGCTGCACCTTGATTTATGCCACTCTGACAGGAGAGCCCATATGGCTGCAACCCGAGTGGCCCTCCTGTGCATCTTTATTAATAGCACTTGAACGTACATAATGGAACCTTTTAATTATAATCAATATGATATATTTTATCACATCTTTGAATAATCAGTGTTTATTTTGTCAAACTCATACACTATATTTGTTTTTGTTTTTCTTTACATGATAATTATTCAAATTGAATGTAAATAGCTATGTCATTTTATAAACCACACAGAATTTCAAAAGTATTAGTTCCAGTGTTGGACAGTTTTTACATGTTTAATACTTGTTTGTATTTACGTTTGTGTCAATCAGGTACGGAGAGTTACTATTGTATCTGTTGTAACTACTAGACTGAGCCGCAGATATTATCAGAAAGCTATATTTTTTGTGTTCCCAGTTATTGTTATATGTTTTGTCTGTGAATGCCAGAAAGGCAGAAATAACCACTGTACTCAAAAAAAAACCAAACCAATAAAATGAATGTTGAATGTTTTTAACTTCTTCTGTCCTCTCTTATTTTTAGTGTTAGCAAAATGAAAAGTAATGCACTCTCATGCCCACCAGACACTTAAAGTCACAATATTTATGTCATCTTGTTTGTCTCTGGCTGCTCACACACAGTAGACTTGGTAAAGTAAGCCATTTAGCCATTTGTAAGTCAGTCAGCATACAGCCTTTTTATTTAATTTAATTTTTTTTTGAAACAGGATACCAGACTGTGTAAGGAGGTCAGGGAATCTGGGCTGAAACAGAACATAAACTCTGAATTGATAACTGATTTAACCTCTTGTGTTGTCTGGAGGCTTCCACTTCAGTGCTCTCCTAGTTTCTTTCATTGCTGCTCTCTCTCTCTCTCTCTCTCTCTCTCTCTCTCTCTCTCTCGCTCTCTCTCTTGCCCCTTCACACCCTTCCTCGTTTTGCCCCTTCCCTGCTCTCAGTCCTTTTTGAGTGCAGTGGAGCATGATGAACTGTTTCAGGGGGTTATGCTACCATGGAGATGCTTAGCCAGATACAGGCTGGGACATCTGAGGCAGTTTCTTTCATTTCTTTATTTCTTTCTCAGATCCACTTCCATGCTGAGGGAGGAGAATAAAAAGCTGCCCTGATCAGAGAAGGCAAAGACAAAAAGGGAGAGCTTCAGTAATGGGCATAATGCTGAGGTGAGGGGACAGACGAACAGGAAAACTGGTCTAGTAATAAAAGGAAGGAGTAATAGAGCAGTTGGCAGAACTGATGGGGCGGTAGATAAAGGAGAGGGAGGGTGTTGGGCGTGGGGTGTCAGGGTGGGAAGGAATGTGATCACAGTTTTCAGGCCTGTTTTGTTTCATAATACTGTCACTAAGGAGATACATTTCAGTCCTGTGCAATGTATATGCCTGTGCTTGTGTGACAGGTTCTTGTTTACCTGTGTCTGCCGCACTCCTTATTATTGTGTTTAGGTGTGGGACTGAGCTGAGCGAGCGATATGCTGCTCCACAGAACTGAGCTTACACACCCTGTCAAACATGACATCTCGTTTACACTGGGACTGGCGTCCTTCTCACTAACCCTTTGGCCCTGATAGAAATGAATAGGGTCGACAAGCAGAGGCACGTTCTGTATGTTCAGATTACTGAGGTCCAGGCTGAAGCGCCTCACTATTTACACTGCTGTGACAGCGCACACGGTAGAAACAGTAGCCCGGCACTGTGGTCATTTAAAACAGTGGGTATTTGAACTCTTCTCTCAACAGGTGAAAGCCATTACTGTCCACATTCTTCACTGTAAAGGAGAACTAAACCCACTTTCTCCCACTTCTTCATACTTAACTTTGGGGAATTCCTTGATAAGAGTATGATTTTTGTGAAATTGGACAGGTGCAAAAATTGCAGAGCGGATGCTCTGGAGTGCTGATCCATATCGGTACACAGATAAGTGTGGGGCGGAAGGCACGTAGCTTACCTGCGGATCTCTTCATGGCTAAGGAAAGGACACTTGCATCACACGTTTGTTATCTGACATTGATCATAAAGGCATTTGCAGCTCAGCCAAATTCCATTTGCAAAACTCTGCCCCCGTTTGAAATAGTCCTTTTGATGGAGATGTAAAACATACCTCTTCACACAATCATCACAAAATTGACCCTATCTTTGTTTACAACCAAGTAAAAACTGCTTAAGGCTGAGAATTGATTCAACTGCAAAGAGGAAAAGAATTTTCCTTGCAACTGATTTTTTGTTAAGTAAGAGCTTTTCACTGAGGGTCTCCAAGGCATTACGGCCGTAGTCTCTGGAACTCTTATCCAGCTGTAGTCCAATTCTTAATAGAATTAAAAAGGATTGATGGGCTCTTAAGTCTGCTCAAGTTCAGGCTTGCTCCCTCAGTCTGAACTGCTATGCATATTTCTGAATCTACCACAGTAATTCCTCAGTGAATATGCTAACTGCAGCCATTTGGACTGCACGCGGGTCTGTGAAAGGCGTTAGTTTGCATGTTCCCGGTTAGATAAATCTTCTTGCGTCCCCTTTCTTCTCTCTCTGCTCTTCTGTCGATTAGGATGTTTCAATAAGCCAGGTTGGCTTGTTGAATAAGAAGAGATCAACCCCCAAAGACTGATGTACAAAGAACCGACAGGAACTACAGGTGGATAGCAAGACCACAATCACTGCCAAATTTGGGAACCTTGTTGTGTGTTTGTGTAGGTGTGTGCATTCCTCACAAACAGTACACATCAGTAAATACATAACTGATTAATCAGTCCTGCACTTATGGTATGTACAGATAAGATAGTAAACATACTATCTGATGAGGACAGTGTCATTTTGCTGTCTGATGATGATAGTATTATTGAGGCTGTATAGTATTTTTAAGTATTACAGCTTACAGTCATTTCTATGGAGTTGTAGAAAGAAACAGAACAAGAAACTAACATTTGAGTCAGTCACTGTGAACATGTCCGAGAGTGTTATGAAATACCTACCTGGAAGAGTTATTCTCCAAAATGGCTCTGTTACAAGATAACAGCAGCATTGATTTATAGAACACACATTTCTAAAGAATCTACTTTCTTGTCAGCTTTTTAAAAGAACTATCAACATTTTTATGACTGCTCAGGCCTGATCATTTCATTGGGATAATTCATAAATTATTTGATATATAATTTCATATATATTTGAAGTTTGTTGAAAAGCACCCATGTCTTTTGCTGAAGATTTTTTCTCACCATCCTTACAGCTAGCAGCAAATTGAGCAGAAAGAACAAGCCACTATTTTCCATGTTAGAGGTCATATTGTTGTCTTTACAATGGTGAGGTGTTACGAAAGTACAATGCAATGGAAAAGGTTACCTGATAAGACCTGGCGCCACAATGTGTGATGTGTTTATTTTAGTTTCAACTTGAATGTTTCAGGATAGGGTGACCTTAGCTACCTGCAGCTTTTCTTTGTTAAGCATGAGGTGTTTTTTTTGTCAATGATCTGGCTCTTCATCTTTACCTGTAAACACAACACACAACACATTGAAAAAGTCTTTCCAGGCACAAGGATAAAACTGACAGATTTGACCTAGAATCGTAACAAGTGAGTTAGACTTTGACATAACATGCTTCAAGAAAACAAGCTTATCTTCCAGAACCGAGACAAGACACGTTGTCAATAAAGATACCAAACCACTTTGTTTATATGTTGCGGGATGAAGGATGAGAGATGTCTAGTGTGTGTTTGTGTTCATGTTTGCTTCATAACCTGCAGGCTGCTGAGGGCAGACTGGAATGCAAAAACAAGATCCGGAGAATAAACACAATAGTTAGGACCCGTGATGTGTCAGTGATGACTGCAGTGGAGAGGAGGGATAAGGATCCTGGTCAAGGTCAACAGGCTAAGCTTCCCGCCGCAACACACACACACACACACACACACACACACACACATACACATCACGTGTAGTGGTAACTGTATTGTTATCCGATTCTTACGTACAATTTTCGGTTGCCTACTATTGCATACTTCCAGCTAAAAAAAACATTCAAATATCAAAATGTTCAGCTCTTTAAGGACATTTGTGCTTGTATTAAACTCTCCTCCACCATTTATAGTTTTTTACATATTAAGCTTTTGTCTTTTTACATTGAAAGTCAGTGGAACAATCTTTACATCCTCTTCAGGCTCTTTAATGTTTTTTTTTAACATACTATACAATGACTTTGTCATCATTTTTTTTTAAACATTCTATGCCATGACTTTTTTTGACGTGCTATACTGTCTTTTTTTTTATGAAAAACTTTACTATAACTTTTTAACATTCAAAATGCTATACCATAACTTTTTTATAAACTATACTATGATATGATATATACTATTTTTTCAATGTATGGTTACTATGACTTTGTTTGTAAATATACTATGCTATGATACCATTCGATACTATGACTTTTTCTAACATACTATGCTATAAATTTGTAATTTTTTTGACAGATACTGTAGATAATAAGACTTGTTTAAATATACTATACAATGATAATTTTAAACATTCTACACTCTTGACTTTTTCTGATGTACTATACTATGACTTTTTAATGGCTTTTATTTATCATACTATACTATGACTTTATCACTTTTTTGACATACTATACTATGATTTTTTTTCAATATACTATACTAAGACCTTTTTGATATATCATAATATGATTTTTATAAACATTCTATACTATTACTTTTATGACATACTATAATATTAATTTTCATTGACTTTTTTGTCCCTTTATTTGACATACTATACCATGACTTTGTAATCACTTTGTTTGACATATCGATACCATGACTATTTTGTTGTTGCTTGCTCTAGAGGAAACTACTAGAACTGTTGGGTCCTTGTAAATTTTGGAGTGTGGTCTAGACCTACTCTATCTGTAAAGTGTCTTGAGATAACTCGTGTTATGAATTGATACTATAAATAAAATTGAATTGAATTGAATTGAATTAAAACACACTATACTATGATTTGTTTTACGATATACTATACTATGACTTTTTCATCACTTTTTTTCAACGTACTATATTTTCCATGACTATTTTGACATACAATACTTTGACATAATATGCTATTACTGTTTTCAACAGAGATTCTTTGATGGCGCAGTGGTTACCAGTGCTACCAACACGCAAGTAGGCACTGCAGTCTCTCACTCTGGTTCAACACACAGTCCTTGCTGGCCCTTGTCATGACATTTTTTTGACATACTACACTTTGACTTTTTCACAACTGTTTCGACATACTATACTTTTTTTCCCTGTAACCTACTATGACTTTTTAATGGCTTTTTTTTGACTATGTTATAACTGTTTCCAATTTTTTTGACATTCTATAATATGACTTTTTTAATCACATTTTTTCGACATATACTTTATAAACTATGACTTTTAATATCAACTACACTACGATTTTTTAAATATTCTATTCTTTTACTTTTTCCAACATACTATGACTTATTTATCACTTTTATCAACATACTATACAATGACTTTTTTGTCACTTTTTTTGACATACAATACTATGACTTTGCTATCACTTTCATTTTGATATACTGTACTATGACTTTTTATGACTTTTTTGCAACACCTTAGGCTATTACTGTTTTCAACTTAAACGTATCAATGGCACACTGGTGCAGAGGTTACCGATGCTGCCAACAAGCAACTTTTTATGGCTTTTTCCGACATACTACACTTTTTTTTATCACTTTTTTTGACATACTATACTATGACCTTTTTCAACACATTACACTACGACTTTTTGATCACTTTTTTTGACAAACTATAATATAGTTTTTTAATTACTTTTTTGTGACACACTATGCTATTACTGGTTTCAATTTGAACGTATCAGTGGTACACTGGTAAAGAGGTTATTGCTGCTGCAAACAAGCAACCAGCAATTAGTCACTTCTGACCCATATTCGATACCTACTTCAGGGTGGCACTTTTTGTGATTTTTTTTTTTTTTTTGACACACAGTACTATGACTTTTTAATGGCTTTTTTCGGCATATTATAGGATGACTTTTTAATCACTCTTTTTAATCATACTATACTATGACTTTCATTCAACATATCATATTATGACTTTTTTTTATCATTCTACACTTTGACATTTTAATGACTTTTTTCATGATATTTTACTATGATATTTTTATCACTTTTTTCGACATACTATACTATGGCATAATTACTTTTTTGTGACACACTCGGCTCTTACTGTTTACAATATAAACTTATTGGTTGCACACTGGTGCAAAAGTTACAGGTGCTGCCAACAAGCAACAAGCAATCAGTCACTGCAGACAGGCTGACACTTATTGTGATGTTTTTTTCGACATACAATACAATTACTTTTTTTACATACTACACATTGACTTTTTATTGGATTTTTCAGCATATTATACTATGACTTTGTATCACTTTTATCGACATACTATACTATGACTTTTTCAACATATTATACAATGACGTTTTATCACATTTTTCAACATACTATACTATGACTTTTTAATGACTTTTTTGCCACACTAGGCTATTACTGTGTTCAATATAAACTTATCAGTGGCACACTGGTGCAGAGGTTACCGCTGTTGCAGAATCTTACCCATGTTCAATACCTACTTCTTGTGATGGTTTTTTTCGACATACATTACTATGACAATTTAATGGCTTTTTTCGACATACTACACTTTGACTTTAGTGGCTTTTTTTCAGCATATTATACTATGACTTTTTTTTCAACATACTGTACTATGACTTTTTCAACATGGAATACTATGACTTTTTTTTTACACACTAGGCTATTACTGTTGCCAATTTAAACTTATCAGTGGCACACTGGTGCAGAAGTTACTGCTGCTGCCAACAAGCAACCAGAAATCCGTCACTGCAGAATCCTACCCATGATCGAAACCTACTTCAGGTTGGCACTGTTGTTTTTTTTGACATACAATACTACTACTTTTTTGACATACTACACTTTGGCCCTGTGGTGCTGCGGTCACACTTACAACACTGTGGTTCATCAGAAATCCAAAGAAATCTGCTTTTTGGAGCCCAGTAAACTGGTAAATACAGCGTAGGCCTCTTTGTTTCTGCTGTTGTTTGTGCATAATATATACTTACATCTACTTTTTTCTGCATGTACAGTATGTGTGATGATAGTTTAGAACCAATAGTTTATTGAGCATGTACACAGCAGACACCTGACAATATTCCCGTAATTCCTAGTTATGAATGAGGTGAGTAATTTGTGTGTGTAATCCTGAGCCACTAACAGCACTGGCACTTGAAAGCTTATGTAATTGGTAGATTAGACAGCAGTAAGTACAGTACAGTAAGTAACAGATATTATCATTGACAACAGTAATAACTCATTATTAAATCTGTAGGATATATGATCTTTTTGACTTGTATAAAGTACCTCTTTTTCATGGCAATATGATGTAACAGGTTGACTACAGTAGCTTTTATGATATATTGTTTACACTCATATGGTGTATTTGTTGGACAAATGACAGTCTGACAGTCACAGCTGCTGCCTATACCATTATTAGTTATTAGTGCTAACTTTTGGGGGGGGGGGGGGGGGGGGGGGTCAGTTATGGTTACTTTTCTCCTGTAATTACTGTATGATGATGCCGACAGTGGAAAAGTTGGTGAAGGTAAACTCCTGTTGGAGTAGATTAGGAATGATGGCAGTGACAGGGAGACATTCTCGGACATGGAACCACGGACGTCTATACCTGACTAGACACTGAACAGCTGTGTTCAGATAGAGTTTTCACACTGCAAAACAGAGGTCTACTTTTACTAACATTGTCTCATTTTTTTAAAGATACAGTTAACAGCTTAAAGGCAGTGGTTGGTAATGTTAAATAGCTGGCAAGATTTGACAGTATCATCTCTTTGACCAACACACAGTCGTGGATGAGCACCGCTGTGCTGCTGCTTCAGAGAAGAGCAGACCGCAATTTCACTCACTGTATTGCAAACACCTAATATTACTGAATGTTTAAAACAAACATGACTGTCATGACATGATTGTTAGCAATGCAGCAAAAACGCACATTGAGCTCAGGCTCGTACACAGGAGAGTAGAGTATGCATAATGAGTCAAGGAGGCATTTCATTGGTTCTTTCGAAGCAGTGATTGCTGGGCTTTTTTTTACAGGATTACAGCAGCTACAGACTTCTTTTTGCTCTTTTTTCCTTTTTCAGAGGAAGTTATTTGTTGCTGTTGGGGTGTAAAGAAAGACCATTTCAAACAAATAATATTATGTAATATTAGATATATATATATATATATATATATATATATACATATATATATATATATTTATATATATACCGACCTTGTCTTTAATTTGTTTAATTGGAATACATAGATGGAACCAATAACCTTGATGATGTGTCTCAGTAAGGTACTAGGGCTATGGCACCATGTTAGTGTTACTTATTTTCCCTATGCTTTTCTGTGTACAATATCAAAAATAAATGGTTATTTTTTCATCTGTATTAATTAAGTTAAGTAAGTGTGTTGACATTCTATTCTAATCTCCATTCTTTAATTTTTTAGGCGAGTGCCTGATCATCTCTCTGATCCACAGCACATAACTACACATAAAGCTTTGTTTATTTAACAATAGAGCTCAGCCAAGTGTGAACAGCTACAGAAGCGCTGGCTTAACAAAGCATGACAGTGATAGACATACTGACTTAACTGACATTTTACAACGCTGCAGCAACTCCCCATTTACAAATTCCCTGTCCCCTAATACTCCAGTGAAATTATCATAGCTGTAGGAGAGACAGTCTTGGATTCTGCTGTGGCTCAAAGAAAGCATTATGCACAGAGAACAACTTGCAAACTAAATTAACCAAAAGGGTAATTTCATATGAAAGTCTGCATACTTTCTCATGAGTCCACTTGCGTGCGTTGTGCATGCCGGTGCTTGTACATGTACTTGTTTATGTGTCAGAACAAGAAGGCATGTGTGAGTTGAGTTGTATATGTGTGTGTGTGTGTGTGTGTGTGTGTGTGTGTGAGTGTGTGTGTGTGTGTGTGCGCGCGCTGTGTGCATGTTTACGTGTGAGGCTACCGAAATGACAGAGGGCACGGAAAAAGAAATCCGGATTGTTTCTGAGGGATTATCCTACACAATGTAGGGCTTTATCAGAAGGCCTGGACTGCTGTAACAAGACACACTCACCCTGGGTTTGCCCAGCCAAAAACTGAGACTTACGCCAGCCAACGAATCATGGGGGGGGGGAGAAATGAAGAGAGTAAAGAAAAGAAACACAAGGGGGGAAACCATGGCAAAGAAGAGCAAAGAGCAGAGAGAGAGAGGAAGAGATGGCAGGGGAAAAAAGAGGAGTGAGAGGCAAAGTGGGAGAGAAAATCGAGTAAGGAGAATGAAATGTGCAGAGAAAGGAAGAACAAGTTTAACTGAAGGCCATGCTTCAAACAGAGAGTTTTGTTTTCTGACAGAGATCCGTCTCAGGAGATTGAGCTGGAAAACAGATTAATAGAGGCTGTCCAAGTTGCTCTCTGATATTGCACAACATGTGCCTCAGCACCATGTGAATAAGAACTGCTGTGCATTAGACTGCGCAGTGTTTTGACGTGGCTGTTGTAGCCTAATGTAAATCATGTAGCCTCACGAAGCCTTTATATTCAAACACTGATAGTGTGTCAGGGGTTGGTCTGTTTGCAGATATCTTTCCAATCTTTAATGTTTGGCTCTGTGGAGAAGAGGTGTTTTTGAAAGGGTTGTTTGAATGGGTTGTTTTATTTGCTTCCTTTTATAGGACTTTCTCAGCAGGATCAGGTTTCTGTGCCCAGGCTGACCTAGCTCTGTAAAGGGGAGCCGTGGTTCTGGAAATGAGGGAGAGATTTGGCTGCTTCGGAAGGGGCTTTAATATGTGTGTTGGAGGTGTAGGTGGAGTGTGGGTGTACATGTAATTGTGTGAGGCCCTACTCCAAGCACTCATGAAGAATATTCTTTTAGATTTACTAATTCACTTTTATTAGCTGTACATTTCTTTTTGTATGTAAATGCCATACTGTAACCACATAGCATGACTGGATGTTTATGTATTACAGAACAGAACACATCAAGCTCTCCTGGGTGAGCTTGGTAAAGCTCAGTTCAATGTGATTAGTGTGTATATATTTCTCTATGAGTGAGTAGGTATGCCAGTGTGTGTTGGTGTTGCTTTGCTTCCTGTTCTGGCAGAATGTAGATGTCCCTTTGTGGTATTCAACCTGTGCCAGTGGGGGTTTCATGCTTCATACTGAGCTGACTGGACAAGCCAAAAGGTCAGCAATGTCAACAGTGCCAGCACGATTTGCTGTTCTCTAAACTCATTTCTCCTTTGGTCTTGCCCTCTGAATGAGGGATTATGCTTTTTACAATTTTACTATTTTACAAGCCTAGTGACTTGAAGATTTTCCTAGTCATGGTTCAATAATTTCTAAGGTTAGGGGTTTAGGGAAAACGTCATGTAATTGCATGTGGTGTTGTTCTCTGCTTGAATAGTATAACGTGGACATTTTTTATCAATAGAGA
>NC_045747.1:11076497-11081371 GCF_008692095.1 Etheostoma spectabile
AATACACACTGTCAGGGTGTGAATATGATATTGTTTCCTTACTGTAAGAGGAGTCACTCCTGGCCTGTATATGTTGTTTTGGTTGGCGTTGAATTTCTACCGGGTGTATTTAGCAACCGTCGTGGAGCTATGCAAATTCAAGCCAAGAAGGGTACTGAGTAGCCAGAACTATTGTTTCAGAGCTACTCAGGATTCTCAGGGTGTTACTTTGCCTAAGCTTTGACTCCAGAACTCACACGCTCTGAATAGTGCACCAAGTTTTTGTTTTAAACTTGGCTTTATAATGGTGAATTGTGCAAACTTTATGGGGGTTAATTTAACCCTGTCCTTCTTTTGTTCATACAAATCTTACAAAACCAGAGCCAAAACTCTACCTTTCAAGCTCTACTACCCTCATCTATCCACATGGACAGAGAATGAGAGATTGAGGGGGTGGCATTGAGACTGGAAGAGAGCTGTTTATCTCTCATCACCGCACTTATGAGCGGAACAAGAAGGCAAGAGTTTAGACGGATGAGGAGAAGACTCGAAAGCAGCAGAATTCTAATTATTTACCCTAAAAGTCTTGTTAAGACTTGCTGGAATTTACTCCTTTCAGAACTAGGCGAGTAGTGTTTGTGGGGTTGGGGGCTGTTGGACATGCATGTTCAGAGCTTTGTGTGTGTTTTTTAGCCTTTCCTGCGTCATCGCTACTCTCCTCTGTTTATGCAGGGTCTCTGTGGATATTGAAAGGGATGGTAGGATACCCAAGCCTTCCACTGTCACTTGATATCTATAGAAAATGGATCAGATGATTGAACATTTCCACACAGCTTTCCACCAGGGGAGCTGAGACAAGTCCAATCACTCTATTATTCATGCTTATTTGTGATGCTGTCATTTTTATTCAGTACAGGTCTCGCCAAGAAGTGATCATGGTTGGTTTGTCACATCAAATTGGTTAATAAGTCAAACTGCTTGGCCTTAATTATATCTATTCCCCCACATCCAAGCCTCCAATGTGATAATTATGTTTACGGTTGAATCCTGAGAGTATGTTTTGGAGACACTTCTTTTGCTCGTTACGCTGGTAGACTATTGAAATGTAATAGAGATAGGGAAGGGCAAAGGAGAGGCAAAGAGGGACAGAGAGGAAGAAGACGGAGTTGAAGAGATAAAGAGGGCCTCATATTAAGTGACACAGACGATGGTCTGTGTTTTCTCAGTGGACCAGAGAAGATGCAGTGTAAATGAAGCGTGCTGCAGAATGGAGGCTTCTGCTTTATCCCTGCAGTGTGTGTGTGTGGGTGTAAAAAGGGAAATGACAAAGGCCTCTTTGAGTACTCAGTGGTCTTTTTTCTCCCTCTGTTTTCTGATTGTGAATATGTCAGGAGTACTGCTATCCTCTGTCCACCACCCATCACCAAAGATAAATGGAGGATATACTCAACATAAACATGGATACATGTACCTGGTTAAAACATCCTGCCACAACACAAAATTCATACTGGGCTGCAGGATGTGTTTATCTAAATACTTATCTGTTTCATTTTTTAAAATCCGGAATGGAATTAAAACCCTGTGGTGATTTGTGTCTTGTCTGAAGAGGTCTGTTCAATGTGAGGCTCTGACCCGTAGGACGAGGGCCTCCCCTTGTGTTGACCAAGCACAACTACAAATTCCTTTACCTTTTTTTTTCAAATGACTTCCGTCATTTAATTTTTTTACTTCCTTGTTTAAGTTTAGTCCATTTGAGATCGCTTAGAGTTAAATATCTCCTTTCCTTCGATGAAATGACCCTTCAACCTTTTCGAATTGGCATTGTGATTTTGTTATTTTGTATCAGCAAAACACAACGTAAGTAAAAGTGTATTCCACTTCTGTTATTTCTGTTTTTGCTCATTGCTCACTGCTGTGAGCAATGAGCATAACTCATTGCTATTTTGAGATGTTTATAGAGAATCAAAAGTTTGTTATGATTGATTTTCCATTCAATTCAATTTTATTTATTGTAACAAGTTATCTTGAGACACTTTACAGATAGAGTAGGTCTAGACCACACTCTATAATTTACAAAGCCCCAACAATTTTAGTAATTCCCCCAAGAGCAAGCAATCAGTGCGACAGTGGTAAGGAAAAACTTCCTTTTAGGAAGAAACCTCAGACAGAACCAGGCTCTTGGTAAGCGGTGTCTGGTGCCGGTTGGGGGTGTGATGCACAGTGGCAATAATGGTCACAATAAAAATAATGGAACAGCCATTGATGATGACATTGTACAACTTTATTGTCTTACAGAATGCCCTCCAAAAAACATTTCCTGCAACAACGTTAAGATGGCCAAGGGATTCAAGTTCTTATATCCGTGTCCTGAGGGAGGAGAGATTTCTGTGATTGATAATAAGGTATTTTGATTTACCTTTATACTCTGTAGTAATCCTTGGTTTTGTTTTTACAAGTCTTTATGATCCGTTACTATGTGTGTTTAAAGAAAGACACACAGGGAAGAGGATAACAAACGAAGCTGAAAGTTTGACAATGAAGTTGTTTTATGTTGTGACTGCAGTCAATTTAAAGTACGCTTTTAATTTTCCCAACAGACTCTGATTGCTCATGCTGTGCTTGGCATTCAGTGGTTTAGTTATTTGAATGAAGTGATGAGCATGGACAACCATTCAGTTGTTACAAGAGACTGCAGAGACCTGCGAGTAGAATGCATATTTAATAATGTGAGTCACCCTAAATTTGAATATGTACTTTTATGAATTAAACAAATAAAAGTCATATAGTACATGTGAAATATTTACTCTATATTCTCACAATATAGACTTTGATTTTGCTTTTTAGGGAAAGAACTTTGTGGAAGACATCTGTGTGGATTATAAAATGACTGGTAAGGCAATGAGTTGCAAAAATGTACTACTGAATCTCATCTCACATTGCTGATCAAAAATGCATACATATACATAATAAACATGATATATACAAATATTGCCTACATTTTATTTACCTTAAACAGAGAAAATGAAGAATCCTGATCCCGATGATTCACCAACAACACAGAACCTCAGCAGTGAGAAGTTTTTTTTGAGTAAGTTATTATAGTGCCTCACAACATATTTGTTGGCAACAGTATGAATTAATTTGCTGCAAAATAACTTACTAATTCATGATAACATGTTTGTATTTTGTCGTCCAGTCGGTGGGATAGTGCTCTTCATGGGGATGGTTGTTTGCTGTTACATTTATTGTAAAAAGTGAGTTCTATTCTAGTTGCAATAACAATCAACTGTTAATGTCATTTACACATTTACTTGTAGTCTTGTATGCATACTGAAAGCTTTTTGTTTCTTGTGTCAGGAAGCAGTATGGTGTACCTGCAGTTTCTGGCTTTTTCAGATATCCTAAGACTTGCCCTTGTCTCAGAGAGGGGATTTCCAAGGCAGAAATGGGAGAGACAGAAGAAACTAGGTCAGTCTTACTTTTGACATATGTTTCAGCTGGCGTTGATGCACACATAAATACACCTTTGTCTTTTAGTTTTAATAAGTAAATCCTCTTCAATGCATTAATGAAACGTTGTTCAATGGTAAAATTATTTTGCTTGCCAGAAGATCTCTAGAGAAAAGGTGAAACAGGTAAACTTACTTACTTGCTGAATGTGACTTTATGTTTGAATGTCCCTTTAAGACACCCTGGAGGACGTGAAGTCCAAAAGGTCACAGCTGGTGATTTGGACACAGCACAATCCAATACTGTTAACAGGTGAGCTAACATTCAGAAGCTACTCTAAGCACAGATTGGACAAGGTGAATACATATTCCATCTTTTCTTTTTCACTATAGGCTAATTGAAATATCTGCAACTTATCCACGTGGAAGTGGTGAAAATGATATCAAGCAAGATGACAAACTTGGAAGTGTGCAGAGGTTAGGCTTCATAATCTCTGACCTTGTGTTGGCCTGTTTGTCTAAACTGTCAGTGTTTTTTGAATAGCAATTGGAAGTCTAGACTATAATCTGCTAAAAGCCATCTTTGTCTCCATAGTGTTGATCCCAAGGCTGATGGCAAGACTCTTCAATCCTTCAGACTGGACCGCAACTTAAGCACTGAGGGACTGCAGCCCAATAAAACGTGAGGATGAGAATTGTTTACTTTTCTTGTGTCTGTGGCCTATTTTCCTTTGAGGACTTAGATGAAAAGTCCCTTTACCTGGACAGGTAGTGTATAGGATTTGTCAGAAGAGATTAAGTGCCATTCTTATCTAGTATTTGTTTTGCAGAGGAGACATAAGTGCCCCTGACAAAACCTATAATCATCAAGCCATGAACAGGTAAGCTTTTAGTGTTGGGTGGATTGTCTGTGTTTAAAATTATTATGTTGTTGTTTTTTTATTCAGTCAACACTGTTATTTAACAAGTATTTTATTTGTCTGCCTCAGTAGCTTAAGAGATGATCCAGGAAGAGTGGTTGAAACAATTTATTAATAATTGTAAATGTTGTATGTTTATTTTTTTGCATTACATTTATGTAAGGTGAGAATATGTGAGGTGAGAATATGTCCTGTTGAAGATGTATGTATGTATGTGCGTGCGTACATGTGTATGGCTGTATGGATGGAGGTATGTATGCATTTATGTGTGTATGTGTATACGTATATATGCCTGTGTGTATGTACATGTGTGTATGTACAGTACAGGCCAAAAGTTTGGAACCACCTTCTTATTCAATGCGTTTTCTTTATTTTCATGACTGTTTACATTGTAGATTATCACTGAAGGCATCCAAACTATGAATGAACACATATAGAATTATGTAATTAACAAAACAATGTGAAGTAACTGAAAACATGTTATAATCTAGTTTATTCCAAGTAGCCCCCCTTTGCTCTGATTACT
>NC_045747.1:11081381-11081471 GCF_008692095.1 Etheostoma spectabile
ACACTCTTGGCATTCTCTTGATGAGCTTCACCTGAGATGGTTTACCAACAGTCTTGAAGGAGTTCCCAGAGATGCTTAGCACTTGTCGGC
>NC_045747.1:11081481-11081595 GCF_008692095.1 Etheostoma spectabile
TCACTCTGCGGTCCAGCTCTCCCCAAACCATCTCGATTGTGTTCAGGTCCGATGACTGTGGAGGCGCAGCACTCCATTACTCTCCTTCTTGGTCCAATAGCCCTTACACAGCCT
>NC_045747.1:11081605-11081996 GCF_008692095.1 Etheostoma spectabile
GGTGTGTTTGGGGTCATTGTCCTGTTGAAAAATACATGATGGTACAACTTAACGCAAACTGGATAGGATGGCATGCCGCTGCAGGATGCTGTGGTAGCCATGCTGGTCCAGAATGCCTTCAATTTTGAATAAATCCCTTAAAAGTGTCACCAGCAAAGCACCCCCACACCATCACATCTCCTCCTCCAGGCTTCAAGGTGGGAACCAGGCATGTAGAATCCATCCGGTCACCTTTTCTGCGTTGCACTAAGACACGGCGGTTGGAACCAAAGATCTCAAACTTGGACTCATCAGAGCAAAGCATAGATTTCCTCGAGTCTAATGTCCATTCCTTGTGTTTCTTGGCCCAAACTAATCTCTTCTCCTTGTTGCCTCTCCTTAGCAGTGGTTT
>NC_045747.1:11082006-11082395 GCF_008692095.1 Etheostoma spectabile
AGCTGCTATTTGACCATGAAGGCCTGATTTATGCAGTCTCCTCTTAACAGTTGTTCTAGAGATGTGTCTGCTGCTAGAACTCTAAGTGGTATTCATCTGGTCTTTTAATCTGAGCTGCTGTCAACTTGTGATTTCTGAGGCTGGTGACTAGGATGAACTTATCCTCAGCAGCAGAGGTGACTCTTGGTCTTCCTTTCATGGGGCGGTCCTCATGTGAGCCAGTTTTGTTGTAGCGCTTGATGGTTTATGCGACTGCACTTGGGGACACATTCAAAGTTTTTGCAATTTTCCAGACTGATTGACCGTCATTTCTTAAAGTAATTATGGCCACTTGTTTCTCTTTACTTAGCTGATTGGTTCTTGCCATAATATGATTTCTAACAGTTGTC
>NC_045747.1:11082405-11086641 GCF_008692095.1 Etheostoma spectabile
GTTGGCTGTGTATCAACCTGACTTCTGCACAACACAACTGATGGACCCGACTCCATTAATGAGGCAACAAATTCCACTAATTAACCCTGACAAAGAACACCTGCGAAGTGAAAACCATTTCAGGTGACCACCTCATGAAGCTCATTGAGAGAACACCAAGGGTTTGCAGCACTATCAAAAAAGCAAAGGGTGGCTACTTTGAAGAAACTAGAATATAAGACATGTTTTCTGTTATTTCACACTTTTTTGTTAAGTACATAATTCCACATGTGTTCATTCATAGTTTTGATGCCTTCAGTGATAATCTACAATGTAAATAGTCATGAAAATAAAGGAAACACATTGAATGAGAAGGTGGTTCCCAACTTTCGGCCTGTGTATACATTTACGTGCGTGCGTGCGTACGTGTATTTATGTATGGATGTATATATGCATGTGTGGGTAAAAGTATGTATGTATGTATGAATGTATAGCCTGTGAGTATTTTACAGTAACCCACAGGTTGCACAATGTTTGCAAAATTATGAAAACAAAATGAGAAAAGAAATCCACAGTAATAAAACATGATAAAAGCTAGAAAGAGGAACTATAATGTGCAGGTGAGATAAAAATAAGCACAGATTTGTAAAAAAAAATGTAGTCATAAACAACTATATTGTAAAAAGCAATACCATAATGAGCTGAAGCACTCACCCTGAGGTTTTTCTATGCCCAACTGATAATGGCTGTGAATTCTTCTCCAGGATTAGGGAAATGCACAATGGATGGATTTCTAATGATCGTGGTCCTGACGATCATGGGAATGAAGGGCAAATGCTGCTGTTGAATGAGAGGTGAGACTGTTGCTTGCTCTCTGTCACTCTGCAGTCATAACTGAGCCCAAAGAGAAATATCTGTCGCTTTCCAATTTCCAGTCTCCAGTTTCATTTTGCCAATTGGTACTGTTTGGACAGCTGTTAGGAGTAACTTTATGAACTGCTCCCCTCACCCTCCACCTCCATCCCAAATCTGAAGGGCCAATCTGAACTTCACAACTTCTGATGTCTGCTGCTTGGAAAGTGAGCTTTAACCAAACTTTGCTGTTTCTGTGCAGAGGCTCATGTATCTATTCCTTGTTGTTTCTGTCTCCAGAGCTGCCATCCAACATTTTGACATGACAGGTGAAGCCGTAGCTTTGGTGAACAGGCACGGTTTTGGCCCAGACAAGGTCAGCAGGTGCTTTGCACCAGTAAGTAGAAAGCTTTCTATTTATGCTTTATTATATATGTATTTAAATTTTACAATGCAATTTTTATTTTCTTTGATTTGGCAATTGCATTGCTTTCTGCAGGACACTGACGTGGAGTCAACGCCCAACATGATGAATTATACACAAATATAATAATAACAATAATAATAATAATAATAATAATAACAATAATAATACTAGTAATAATAATAATTTTAGTCTATGTTATATATAAGATATACAGTATTTTCACAGTCAGGCTATGTGGTACATTTACTGGCAGCTCCTTTAAGATCAAGTTTAAATAATCATTTTCATCACATGATGCTTTGCTCTCTCTCTCACACACAATGTTAGAAGATATATTCTCTACAAGCCCTATGTGCTGTTATCACAAACATTTTAAATCATTTTGATGACATGTGTTTATTTTCACAGAAAAATTAGACAATCTAGGTGGAAACCGGATGTTGTCTATGTGTCACTTTAAGTCTATTCATTGATATATGCTCAGTCAATCAGATAACATATTAATTTGGGTAATTGTGTTTAGATAAACATTAATTTTTACAAAACAAAATGACTGGGTGGTTTCTTACTGAGAATATTAAGTGCATGGCTTGACAAAAGGAGGGGTGGACTGAAAACATGTCAGAAAAGGTACCACATTCTCAACTTTGAGACAACTTAATATAAATATATTTGTACTAACAAGTATATTGTCTAATATAAATATACAGTATATTTATAAACTAAACATTTACTGTATATTATATCAAATATTTGCTATTATATAATGCATGACATAAATGCAACACATACTGTATAACGTATGTTTTTTCTATGGGAGTTGTAAGCTCTTATTTATCCAATCAGTTAAGTAAGCATGTCTTTTCTTCATCATCGCTGCATAATCAACGAGCAGCATGTTTATTTTTTTTAATCACCATTTACATTTGCAAATTCAAAGATCTTACACTTTTTCTTTTCTGCTTTTAAGTATGCAGTTGCATTGATTTTGGTTTTAAATGAATTAAATATAAATAATATTAAATGGAACAAGAATATTGAAAATTATGAATTATTGTAATGAGTTTTAAATAAATTGTTACTTCCCCCCTGGTCTTCACTGCTTGGTTTTTTAATTATCATACTTAACCATTGAAGGCAACGCTGCACTTGGAGTATCAACTTTATACCACAAGGGGGCAGTAAATATTCACGAGTCCTACAACACCGAGGTACATAAGCTACATAATTACACCTCAACTTTTGTTGAGTGATGCAAAAACAATAAATGCATCTTTATTCTGGTTGATTTCTGTATTTACTAGCATAGCACTCTGATTTATTAAAAAAAGCCAATAAAGGAACAGTAAGTACCTTACACATCACCTTCTGATCATAACATTATATGTTACAGTACTTAAAAGATGTGTTGTCCCCGTAGCTTGATGTATGGTAGTAATTACAGTTACACACAAACACACAGGGGTACAGGCTGAATTCTCTTTTCTCTATCTCTTGGGATCTGCTGAGAGTTGCGGTTAATCAATGTCTTATTCTATTTTAAGCTTCCCTAAATGTGCAGTGACCTTGAAAAAGCCCCCTTTTTTACCTCACAGATGGACTGAGTACTAAGAGGAGAGTGTATCAGGGGTTAGAGGCTTTGTTGCTCATGTTTGGTTTGTCACTGTATGAAAGTGTTACTGTACTACCAGTGAAAAAAGGGTGACTGAATGGTCAAGGCCCCAGAGCTTTCCCTCTCAGGGAGTTTCACTGAGGGGACATAAGCGGCAAGGTAGGGGCTGGATAGATGGGTGGATGGGTATAGAGGGTGACTCATCACATGCAATCATACATGTACAGCGTACAGTATGACATGGGGGGAAACAAAAGTTAACATGGGCGGGGCTGTAATTATGGATGAATCCTCCATGCTCTGATGGAAATAATAATTATATATTGGCTAATTAGTTACCAATCACACTCCATTGTGAAAGGTATTATGAGCAGTCAGGAAACAAAACTCACTGATCAAACAGCATCAGGGATAAGAAGGCTTAAGGAAAGCTAGAGGGGCTGCAATAACCCAGACACTTAGTTGTGTTGTCCCTAACGGATCTCTAGTTCATCACAAGGATTATGCTTACTCAGGAGTGTACTAAAGGTCGCCTACAGTTATCTGCTGCTGCAGCAACAGACAGCTGCAAGCAAACAGTGCTGCATTCAAAAATCAGTAAGATGTACTCACACGGCAGTTATTAAAAGATTACATCGGGGATATCACCAGACCGTATGATTAATTAACCTTGACTGATGCTTTGTAAAAATGAATCCAGCTGAGCAATTATGCCCAGAGGTCTGCATGTACATACAGATACACATGAGATGGTTCAAAGCATCACTGTAGCTGGTCCCGGTAACACTGACTCAGGGTTACTGTAGTGAAACAAAGCCTTGCTACATCCAGATTAGTATGGAACCAGTCCTTTCATCCTCCCCGGTGCATAAAGCTCTTACTAGTCCCCCATCCAAACACTGTTGGGTTTTGTCTCCTAAACAGACAGCTTGCTTTTTGCATGTCTTTGATAACCTTGTGTGATATTCTTCGGACACGGAACAGTATTTCACAGAATCATCATCCAAACCAACCAGTCAAATCTGCATATGCATACATTGTGTGGTTCAAAGGCGAGCTGACTCAGGTAGGGGCTGAGTTGCTTGGATTCAGTCCCTTGCTTCCTATGGTACACAGATGGGCAGCACAATGCTGTAGTAACCTGCAGGACTGCCCATGAATAAAACATAAACACTGTATTAGTGCTTAGAGATATTATAGGTATTTTCACTTCCAGTTCGAATCACAAGGACAGTATATTGAAGTTTATATGCATATGGAACACAGAGAGAGAGACTTTTTAATAATTTCTGTTTGCTGTTGTTATGCTTTTATCACACTGGCATATGCATAAGCACACAAGCAAAAATGCTGCACATAAGTGTAC
>NC_045747.1:11086665-11087940 GCF_008692095.1 Etheostoma spectabile
CACACACACACACACACACACACACACACACACACAAAATTGAGCCCCCTTTAAGACATTCCCAGAAAAACCTGAAGCATGAACATTGTATAATTTCAATAGTTTTTTATTAATATGTGCTGATACAAGGTCGCTCCGACCTGCGATGACGCAAACACTCACAGAAAATCATCCCGTTGGGCCCAGACAGCTGTCAAAGCATGATTGTGTGAAATAAAATAAAATAAAAAACAAATTAACATTATTCCTCAAAGAAAATAGAAACAGTATCAAGGTGTTATATTAACCTCAGTTTACAACTGTCTCAGTGGTACATCATAAATAATTTAATTCATAGAAAATTCACAGAAAGCTCTGGAAATGGTGCTATATGTAGAACCCCACATGGCACAATGTCAGTACCCACTGTTTCTACCAATGCCTACAGCCTGTTACGTAAACCCACTAGCACCCAATAATTTATTCCCATAGATTTAAGCATTTCAGGGATGTTCAATACTGACCAGGTTCTACTGTACTGACCCGTTTAATGCAGCCCTTGGCTGATACTCAGAATGTCTCATTCACACCTGCTATAGCCAGCTATTCTTCCTTTGATGACTGACACAGATAATCTTGGGCAGCATTTTCTAGCCTGTCCCATGGGCGATAAAGGGATGGAGATCCCTAGTCATGGACAGGTACATGCAGGCACAGTTCAGCCCTTCTCCACTATCATAGACAGCACACCCACTGGAGGAAAAGAAAGAAATAGAAAAAAACATGCTTACAGATTCAGCCTGCTCCGGCTGTATGTGTATAGACGTTAACAAGTATACCGCAGATACATGTACGTCTCCACTTCAGTGTATAAAACTACATAACCTGACTAAAGATGTGTATTGTATACATGTATGTGTGTCAAAAGATATGTTTGTTTGGGACCTTGGGGTCTCCATGTAGAAAGTACCTCACAGGTTTGGAGAAGCCCATCCAACACAAAAGCTTCTTGGATGTTGGTCCCACCCTGTGCATCAAAGATGGCCTGAATTACTGGCACAGCTTCATAGACACATATTTAACACAAAAGAGAAACAGCACAATCCTCATCACCCCTACATATTCTTAAAACTACTCTATGAGTACTGTATTCAGTAGTCACGTGGACATGTAACAAGAGACCAATAACAAAATAGTACTACTTTATCATTGTTTACATTTGCTTTTTATAAATCTGTATAGGAAAATCTGTCGCATTTGTTAGCACTCAAAAAATCTTGCTTTAATCGGCTGATG
>NC_045747.1:11087950-11088407 GCF_008692095.1 Etheostoma spectabile
TTCATTTTCACATTTTTTTTTTTTTAAAGGAAGCATCCATTAGACCAAACAACAATAACATTATCTTTCCTCCTCTACAGTCATATTTGTTTTATTCAATGAACAAACTTGAGATCTGACATGCCAGCTTGAAAAATTTAAACAATAAGGGGATAACCTCTGGACTGCTAACCACCACAGAAAGCAGTCTGAAAGAAGTAGCACGTTTATCTCCTTATCTCCAGATCCAGCCCTCCACAGCCTCACTGTAAACCCCTTAACCTGCCATCCTCTCTCTCTATGAAGGAACTATGGATTTGTGACATCTCTACAGATGTTGTCACAGCTCTGTCCCCTCTTGGGCCCGTCTTTGCAGACATAATGACCTCCTGCTACTGCTGAACTCACACACCACTACCTCCCTCCCATCCGCCCTCCTCGTCTGATATGGGTCACACAAGTCACTGGTTGAAAAAAA
>NC_045747.1:11088424-11118501 GCF_008692095.1 Etheostoma spectabile
AAGGGTCAACTGCGAGTAAACAGACTGTAGGTCTGCTGGGACCTCCGCTGTCTAATGATAGACTGAACAACGCCACAGCTCACTCTCCACTAACACTACGCTGCAGGGGTGAGACAGTACTGTGTCAAAGGTTGAGCGTCCCACCTTTTTAAACAACTTAACACCTTTCCATCGGAGCATATGTATGCCAGTCTTGCTAGTATAAAAATGGGAATTCTGTTAAACATTAGCCAACGGAGACAGAAAAAGAGAGTGAGGGCGTGTTGTAAATTAGTACCCACTGTGTTATTACAGTAATCACAGGTTTGGAGGGCTCTGAATGGTGGAGAAACTCCTATGTGTGAGCCTCTGTCCAACAGCATGGGCTGTGGGTTTTCTACTGTATAATCATTATCATTTACAACAGTACAGCACTCCTCTGTTTATTGAGATATTAATCTGGGATAAACAAAGCTTTTGAGAAAACAAATTAACACTCTCAAAAAAGTGCTGCACTAATGGTGTCCATTGAGATTGATATTAAAATGTGGATGAGATGGGGGAAAGGGAGGGGAAAAAAGAAGGTAGGAGGTGCTGGAAAAGCAAGAAGCAGGCCCAAGGTGACGCACATTCCTCCTCTCATGGGGACTGCCTATTTAAACAGTGTTTCTCCCCTGGGGCAGGTCCCAGCTGAACAGTAGAGATCAGCATCAGCACATTATGTCAAATACAATGAGGGAGGGATGGAGTTAATGATGATGGTGATGAGAGTGATGGGGGATAAAGATGATGATGGCCGCCTTGTGTTTCCCATTAACACGTCCACCCTGGAGTGAATTGTTTTATCTTCAGGCATGCTTGTTAAAATACATTCAGTTGTCCTCAGTTGACCAGTGAGCCCCGCCACCGAGCCGTGAGATCCGTGCTTCATATTGTCCAGCACCGCAGCAGAGCAGAATACATGTGCATATTGTCTTTTCATTTGTAAACACAGACAGCTCCCTGGTTCAGCTGCAAAGTCATGTACCATCAAAGCAATATTGCACGTGTTACCCCTATGGCTCAAGTGATGATACTAGTGCCTTCTTTCTGAGCCTCATCTCGCTCCATGGCCCATACAATGTTACTTACACCAGTGATTTGAATAACAAGAATAAATGGTGCCAAATCCTTGTAATCCCTCTCCCTTATCTGTCTTTAACCCTCTCTCTCTTTCAGCCCCAGAAGCCACAGCTAAAAGCTGTCCTTTGGGTTCTCTTAGAAGTGGGACAGCCAATCTCTATAGCCAAATGTCACACTGCAGTGGATGCATCTATTTTCTGCTCACGTTCTGTCCACCTATCGCACTTGTTCGCTTGGTGCAGGTTTACGAGGGAGACAGTCAAAAAAATAAAAATAACAATGACATGAATAAATCAATGTGAATAAATATTCCAAAAGCACACATAAAAACTGATAAATAAACCATAACAAATACCTATAAATACAGCGTAGAAGAAGGCAAACTCTCAGTTTTTTTTTTAAAGGTCAGACAGATTTTAGCTGGCTGAAAGGAGCCTCATGAGCAGCTCTCTCTTGACAGCTAATTTCTCAAATGTATCGCTTGCATAAGGTGGCATATTGGAAACATGTTCCTCCCAATCAGTCAACCCTGTATGTCATTTTCGTGGTATATGGTTATCTAGCGTCCCCCCAGGCGGTCTTATTTTTCCTGTCCTCCTTGTACCTGAACACCACGGAATGAGCAACTTCCATTTGAGGCAGAGAAGTAATGGCAGCTCTCTGAGATGAGTATTCCCCTTGTCTGCTGTGCATTCAAGACATGTCAGAAAAAATACCCTTTCAAATGTGTGCGCACATACATAAGTCTGGTACACGTCACACACATGCACGCACGCACGCACACACACTTGATACTGAACACACACAACCCGCCAGCCAGATATCATACTTACACACATGCACACAAACACATGCACACAGGAAATTAATGAACTGTCACATTAGGCTCTGGAGTTATGCTGAAACTATCTTTTAAGAAACAGCAGAATGCAATATTTTCTGATATTAAAAACAAATGTCATCACACATGCTAAAACCCATGTTGTAAAAAGTATGTAATCTGGTTATATCTTCCAAATAATACAAGAGCAAACCGAATCACTTTATGGATGCTGTTGTTCAGCCACAATGCTTTATCGTGCCTGTGAGGCACAGTATGACATTTGACGACATCTATCTAGCTTGCCTCCCGTCCACCCCGCTGCTTTTGGCAATTCTACCCTGGGAGAGTCAAAGGTCAAACATTAACAACATGTAACGGATTATATTACATACAAATTGTGCCAGGATTTTTTTGTTACGTTTTCCATTTAGATAAATAAAATCTACACATTTAAATCTGTCTCTCTTTTTTCCTTTCTCTCTCCATCGGATTGCTAAAGATCTTTCACTGGATGGCACAGAAGAGCGAGAGCGAGGGATCAAGCCATGGGGGAGAGAGATAGAGTTTATCATTCAGTTCACAAACTCCAAAACATTTTATTTTTTTCTTTTGTTGGTTTGTTGCAGTACAAGAAGTCATGTTTCATAGTATTTGTTACTTTTTGTTGCTTTTGATCATCTGGTGTCTCTATTTACATAGTAGGAATAAAGTAGATTCATGTCTGGTTCTTATGTACACGCTTATACCAATTGGCCGACCAGTGCGTTTGCGGTGTTTACAGTCTTGTTTGTCACAACCACACACAGGAAACAAGTCCACTTCAACTGGCTAGGCTCTATCAGCAAAGTACAAGGGTAGGGGGTGACACCAGTCCACTCCTGCAGCCCCCAGAGGATGCAGACCCAAAGTCAACAACTTGAATACTCCTTTCAAAACTTAGCAAGGCAGTCATTTAACTTTTCAAATGCTTAAAGCAAACCACCCGAGAGAAGAGTGGAGAGGATTGGCCAGTCTTATGGATGCAGGTTTTCCTGCTCTGGAGGGGTGGCGCAGCACCTCGTCAGTCTTCGTCTATGCCTCTACTCCACTTCTGTACATAGTCGGCGATTCACAGCAAGAGAAAATGAAGGCAACTACTCTGAATCAGCTCCCACTGTCTGCTTGGAACAAAAGCTCTTGTTTCCTTTTACTTAGATGGAGTACTGTTTTCACTCTTGATGTTCAGTAATGAGCACTTCTGGATGAGTGAGCATATGTGTGAGCATGTGTGTGTGTGTGTGTGTGTGTGTGTGTGTGTGTGTGTGTGTGTGTGTGTGCGTGTGTGCGTGTGTGTAAATGTTCTAGTTTCTGTTCTGGCTCAATAAAAGATATTTTTGGCAACAATGAAGAGCTTTCTGTGAGACATTTTTTAGGTTATAATAGTGAACTATATTCCCTGTCTCCACAGCTAACTACTCCAATCACATGATGACTCAAAAAAGACCTATAGATGGTACGAAAAGGAAATTAGATAAAATATAAAATGATATTCCCATCTACGGAGGCAGGTCTGAAGAGAAATTACATAAAAAAACTTTAACAAAGTTTCAAAGTTTTGAAATATCTGAAGGTAAAGGGGGTAGATTGGTACATTCAGAGTGCTTGACTTGGCCTTAGGGTACCAAAGGAAATGGGGAGGACTGGGGTTTGTAGGGAGCCGATGAATGCTCGGAAAAAAACCTTATCACTCAACTGC
This sequence comes from Etheostoma spectabile, assembly GCF_008692095.1. Taxonomy (NCBI): domain Eukaryota; kingdom Metazoa; phylum Chordata; class Actinopteri; order Perciformes; family Percidae; genus Etheostoma; species Etheostoma spectabile. The sequence continues at coordinate 11,092,084 of NC_045747.1, forward strand.
ATAAGACGGGGGAGGGTTAGAGAGAAAGGCTGATTCTGCAGAGTCAGGCACGACTCTACCTGAAGGTCACTCTGTTTGCTCATCTGTTACAGTAGTTAAATAAAAGTCAAGAGAAAGAAAGGCAACCAAACAAGCAGAAAGTGGAGAGACGCGAGAACGAGGTGGGCAAGGAGGCGGCTTTGGCCATCATATTAGTCCCCAACTTCCTCCTTCAGGCTTCAGTCACAGGCTGGTGACCAGCTGCATCTGTCCGTCTCCCTCATTGTGAACAGGCTCCTGAGCCTGGTGTCCTTCCCCACTCGGTCTTCTGGGTGGGGCCTGGTAGAAGGTCTGCATGGGGGCCCCACGAGAGCCCAGGGCGGGCCTCCCGGAGCTGTAGTACAGCTCCTCAGGGGGCTGGGCTGTACGGGGGACCACCTCCAGGGGCTCAGGACTGCTGTCAGGGTAAGGTGAGTCTCGCAGGTTGGTGATGCTGGTGTACAGGGAGTCACGGGCAGGGGAGTCTGGCGCTCTGTTGCCTGCCTGCCCACCAGCACTCTGGCCACTGTGGCCGCTGTGGCCCAGGCTCTCGGTGAGGTCGGCCGTGTAGCTCTCTGACTCCTCTGGATCGCTTTGGTAAAGGACCGACTGGGCTCGCTGCAACAGCAGGGGCTCCTCCAGAGCTTTATAAAGCAGCTCCACATCCTGTGGGGTGCGTTGCCGCCCCTCTCTAAGAAAGTCTTCGTCTTCATCCATGCTCATACACGGCTCCGGCCCGGCACCCGATGTCCCCCGACCAACCCCACCGTGAGGACGTCCCCTGGCCAGGCTGCCGCACACCCTGTCTGCTACATCACCTCCTCCACTTCCTCCTCCAACACCACCTCTTAGGTTGTTGTGCACAAGCTCAGAGATGATCATTTTCTCAAAGGCCGCAGCATCAGAGAGGTTTCGTCGGATGCTTCCGCCTACCAGTGCCTCTGAGCCACGGGGATTGAAGATGGGCGGGGGACTGTCTTTACCCCCACCACCAAGGAAGTCACAGCTGCCCCCACCTACAACCCCTGGGCCAGTGCGCAGGGAGTAGCTGTTGTTGAAGTTACCATTCAAGGGCAGGGTTTCCATTCCACAGGGGTCGCGGGCCTTTGATAACGTGCTCTCTGGACCCAAACACAAATAGAAGAGAGACAGGAGACGGAGGGTTTTTGGCATTATTATCATACAGTCAGATTCAAGTGTCAGTGAGAGAAAAATAAATAAATATATATATTTGATAGTAAAAGTATGTGAACTAAGGTGAATTATACTTACTTGGGTCACGGAAGGTTCCTAGGCGTCCCAGAGAAAGTTATGTGGAGTGAATAAAATGAAAGACACTAGTCAGTACTTTCTTTCTCTCAGTACACTTTTTTAATGGTGCAACATTAACTTGATGAATGAGTTTTTAAGACATTTCAAAAGGGAACCATTAACAGAATAAAAAATACCCTTGTCCATTGGCAACTTTTCTTTTCTCTCTCTCAAGCTCAACATGAAACCCTCCAACTCTTACCACACACACAAACACATGCACAGTCACATTAACTCTGATTTATGCAGACTTGCTCCTGTTAGTTTGACACATATCCCTCCAACATTTACATCTAAACCACAGAAAAAATATATTTACAGCTGTCAGTGATACCTGGATGGATACATACATACATACATACATACATACATACATACATACATACATACATAAGTCTTACAAAACCTTGTACAGTAGCAGTGACGTTCATTTTACTACTTTCCTTCAACACACCAAAGATCTTGTACTTTTACTCCCAAAACCCACAGACACTCAAAAAGTAAGAAGTGTGTTCATTTTTTAAATTTCAATGCGTAGTGTGACTTTAATCAACGTTCTTTGGTGGCGGTGTGGGTAATTAGACATTCTAATGAAATGCTCTCCCTGCTTCCTCTCCCACTCTCTTCTAAAAATGTCTTGGCTGCCAGGCCTGTGGCCATCAGACTTGATGTATTGTGCGGAGAGGCTTTAAAATATTTAACAGTAACGCCGCCTTAAATTTCAGTCCTCCGACACTGGGCCTGATACTCTGCCGGTGCACACTCAACGAGCTACACGCAGTCATAGTTCTCCCTTACCAAGTGAGTATAGTTACTGTAGTGGAGAATTTACCAGAACATGTCTAATTCTGCAGTTATATGCATTCAGAAAGGGGTGTGGCAATGCAGCAATGTGGTAAAACAGCTGTTGGGCTGTTTAAAGAGACTCTGAGATAGAAGGAAACACACACACTGGCCCTCTCACCGGAGGGATGAAAAAATGATGTCCATGGGTATACTGTATGAGGAAGTTGCAATCCTTTAAGGTGAATACCGATGTGGTGAGAATGTTTTTTATGTTAGTCATTTGTAGTGTTTGGAGTTACTGTGTGGTGGGATTGATAGAGTGAATAAAAGGGCTGGGGAAATGGTGGGAGAGTTAAATAAAGTGGATCAGGTACATGATGATTTGGTAAAAATGACACAGAAAATAAATAACAAGGGACCCGGGTCACCCTCTTCATGGTAATCTGACTGGCAGGGTCATGGAGCGTAGCGGTAGGCTAAGACCTCCTGTGACAGAAACTAAACGGTGTGCTCTCTCTTTTATACCTATTAGACAGCACGACAAGCACTTTAAATGTACATTTTTATACGTTTTTATTTTATTTTTTTATTGTATTTATGTATAGTATTAAGTTGTAGTGTTATTTGTTGCAATGTATTTATTCTCAAATTTTTATGGGTGTGATAGCGGGTTTGAGCACTGTAATTTCCATTTTTATGGATGAAATAAAGTTGACTTGACTCGACTTGACCAACCTACACCAAAATGAATTGTCCCTGGACACCCAGCTGTCTAATCCCTTGCTACGGCCGTCACGATTTAAGATGAATACTTTTTCTGCCTGAGGAAAAACTGTCCTCAAGATTTCTAGAAGTCACAGCTGTAGCTAAACTTCAAAATCAATTTGTGGCTGTTATTATGAAGATTTAAGATATGACCAGATGGCTGGTTAGGCTGTAGGCATTGTTTGGCTCTGTTCTGCTCAGCCTAGTGAATCCGTCTGACAGCTACAAGGTCTGAAAAAACAACAACACACAGACAGGCTCACACACACACACACACACACACACACACACACACACACACACACACGTGCAAGCAATCACATACAGTAGTAGGTTTGTGGATAACACGTCAAACTACTGACAGCGAGTAACGGACAGAAGGACAGCAAGCTGAGTGCATATACTGCATATACACACACCATGCTGACAAGACTGCACACAGACTGGAGTGTTTATGAGGAGCTAACCGGTAGAGTTGAAGACGCCAGGTGAGGGTGGGGTGAAGCTCTCAGCCAGCAGAGTGTTGTAAGGAGAGGTACCAGTCCGAGTCTGTAACACTGGGTTCGTCAGAAGGTGGTTGCCCATGGTCGCTGCAAAAATAAACAGAATCATAAATAGGCTTTTATCTTTGCCTCAAATGTATGCAGAGCAATCACAAGCAGAAACACTGCACACAATAGGTGTAACAATCGTACACAATAGGTGTAACACAATAGGTGTAATTCACGTTTCCAGACTCTGTAATAACGTCTGGAATGATACTTTTTTTTTTTTACTATTTATTCAGATGGGGTTACTTTTTTTTGTTATGCCGGTGCTTTATGGAGCAATGCATTTCACAGTGTTCTCCTCAATGTTTATGACTGCTGATTGTAACCTTTGAGTAAAAATACAATTGCAGGGGAAAGGTACTGTTTGGAGCATTGCCATTAATATTATTTTTCTTTTGGCTTCTCACAATGTAGTCAGATGGGGTAGAACAGTAATGCATGTCATTATGTAGTCTAGGGGTGCAGCCATTGAAACACAGTTAATTTCCCAGTGCATTGTGAATACCACTACAAGACACATATAATTCAAGGAAATGGCACACAGAATGTTGTATAATGCCTATGTATGGCTCCAGCCTGAGGCAACTCAAACAGAAATGCCATGAAATTAAAAATAGGACAGCATGACGGAGAGTAGTCCAAGGCAAAGTGCAACCTTCAGGTCTCACGCCTACCGTTCATCACACAGCAAGGGAGCAGGGAATTCATGAAAAAATAAAATGTGCACTCACTCAGAGCTATTTATTTGTCATTCTCCCTCCTCTTACACTTCCCCTGTCCATCTTTCTGGCATGTCACACAAACCCCTCTCCCTGTATTTTCTGGCTGTCTCTGCTGTGTCTTGACTTAACCACATTTTTGCAGTTTCTTGTGCCAGAATTTTTTTACAAACACCAAATTAGTTAGGATTAGCTGTCTGTCTGTACCTCACAGGAATATCCTGTAGACAATTAAAGAAACTAGCTTTAAGTGGGGAGAGAAAGTAGGGCAAGGGGAATCATGGGAGTCTGTGTGTGTTTGTGTGTGTGTCTTTTGGACACATTAATGGTCAGGAAGAGATTATGGTTTATAAAGAAGTGAAGTGGAGAAATCAAAGAGATTTTAAATGCCAGTGATAACGACACAGCATCTCTTCTCCAGATTTGGCCTCCTTAATTACTCCTCCATGATAATGCCTATCTCTCTCTCTCTCTCTTGCACGTTTTTTTCTCTCCCTCCCTTCCGTGCTGCCCTTGGTCTTTCACTTTGTGCCAACTGACAAACTTTTCTCAGAAGCACAGAAAATGAAGGCTTCACAGCACAGTTGTTTGTGTTTGACAGCACAACATGAAATGATCCACATTGTGTTTCTCCAACAGTCATGGTGATAGCTTTGTCGTGACAAAAAAAGACCCAGAAACCGACCGAATTGCCCAAACACTCACACACACTCTCATCCATGCAGCTCACTCGTTGCACCCTCTTCCTCACCCCCTGCCTTGCTCCTGTCACTCTACTCAATTAGAATAATTACCCCCTGTTCGCTCACACGGTAATCAGTTCATTAAAAACAAAATGGATGAAATTAGCATAGAGAGTGACGGCTGATTTAGCAACTGCCTCTGTTGTCATCATCAACACCCCACCCCCCCCTTCCAATCCGGAACTTGAGCCAACCTTGATCGTCTGTGTTGCTGATGGCTGCAGCGGTGACGCCACCAGTTGCTGAGGCTGAGACAATCAGTGACTCAACACACATTTTTGAATTCTTAAATAATTGCTAGTGCGCTTTTCATGTGTTGTGGGTAGGTCAGTGGGGACAGCATGCGTCACTAAGATATGGATGTAATCGATCCCATGATGTAATCATAATAGGGCTGAGAAGACAGAGTTCAAATGGGCTGGCAATGAGCAGGCCAACTCACAGCTATTACAATATTTTTCTAGTACTTTATGTGGTATTATGAAACATGCCATTCTATGATATAAATTGTACTTTTCAAATGTATGTGGAAGATAATAAAAAACATTTTCACAAAACAGGAATCAAACCTATATTAGCAGGAGAAACGGAAAATATTTCTGGTTTGGTAATGACAAAATATACTGTGATATCGATGATGAACTAGCTGGTTATAATTAGTCAAAAAGGAATTATAATCTATGATAGATGTGATCTATGATGTGGTCTGCACTACTGTAGCTCTTTTTTAAGTTAAATAGGTATTACTGACTTTATTTACTCATAAATCAGAAATACTTGTACATCTGCTTAATTACAGTCACAGGAATTTATTGTGACCCACCCACTCACATATTTACATAACATAGTGTTTGAGCTCCATATATAAGTGCTTTCACTGACCAGCGGCTGCCACAGCACTGCAATCTGAAACCCACCAACCAGCCTTAAACCGTATGTCATCCAATTTAAGCTATACTGCTGCTTACAGCTATTTTCTGGCTAGCACACTGGCTGCAAGGCGATCTGAATCATTAGTTATCCATTATACACTAGGCATGGGAACATACATTTCATCATCTTGCATACTGTCACAGGTCCACATTTAATAACAGTGCTTTGCCTTGGCTCTGTCCACTCCAATCACATGCTTTATTTCTTTATGTTCAATTGTGTGAGTCTATATGAGTGTGCTAGAATCTATGTGTTTGTGTGAATTCAAGCGTGCATAACTTAACGGAGGGGAAGCAGAGCAGTGATAGAGAGAGGCCTCACCCCGGTTGAGTGTCGGGGTGCTATTGATATCTCCCGCCATGAAAGAAGATTCTGTCTGCTTGCGAACCGTGTCGTTCCACATCCTGCGGATTCGACTCTGGAAGAAGGAGCAAAGCTCAGTGAGTGGCAGCAAACAGACAACAAGTTAAATATAGAAACACGATGGTAGACTTTGCAACTCAGCGGGGCTGCTGTAATCAAAACTGTGGGGCTCGCTCTAATCCGCGAAGAACAATAGGCAAACATGGCAGACAAAGAGATTGAGTGTTGGGTAAAGAGGCACACAGCTATGTCAAGTTATCATGAGGGGCTGCTAATAAATGTGAGATGTGTAAGACATGATTGCAGTAGCTGATACAATTGTTATTTGGATGTGTCTTATTACAAGCTTGTTTGTTGATTGTGAGGGGTAAAAGTCAATGTGTGTGTACAGTATGTGTCACACATATGCCAGCATGCACTATATTTCCCAATGTCTTGTATGGTGCCTGAGTTTATATATAGTACATGGACTTCAAATGATGTCTTTTTTAATGAGTCATCTAGTCTGGTCAGCACAGAGCTGCCAGTAATGCACGGGAATATTATTGTAAAAACTTCACAACAGAGGCCAGCACGCTGGCAGATTAGACTAGCTATGTGACAGAAACATCTAATGAACACGTCATATATGCATATATATCAGTGAGAACAAAATGTATTGTAACACCAGTGTTTCACTTACTGCACATGTTTTTGTCATTGACAAATCAGAAGGTGATCAACGTGAAAGAAAGTTAAGTAAGTCAATTTGAGTGCTTTGCAAAGTAATCGGTGGGTGCACTTATTTTGTACTCTAGAATCTTCCATAAAAGACCTTTTGAACTAGAGAAAAATATACCAGAAGGGTGAGGAAATGTCCCTTGTTTTCAAAGCTTTTCATTTTGTTTTGACACCCTTTTTGACACTGGTTAAAAAAAAGTCAGATAGTAGTGAAAGAGTAATTTGATTTTGTTTCATTCCACCAAAACAAGCTGATTTCCACTAAAATCATCTTGCTGCACATATTTACTTTTCATTTTTTCAAAGAAAAACAATGCCTGCATCATGTGTGTTCTGTTTTGTGTGCCATAATATGTGTGAGGGTCTGTCCTGTCTGCACCTGTCGGTGGGCTGCTGCATGGCGAGCTTGGCTGCCGCTGTAGTAACGGTTGTTGGCACGCAGGCCTGAGTTCTTCAGGGAGCCGTGAGAGCTGGTGGTGGAGGTGCGGCTGCAGCAGTAGGAGTGGCGCAGACACTTACTGTACTCCTTATGAACCTGTAAGGAAATAACACCAAAGGCACAGCGGGCAGGTTTTAAAGCCACTCATAAACACAAATAATTAACACAGTTTCAATAACCTGGACTCAATGTGGAGCAGCAGAGGCTTTTAACACACGGCATGGCAAAAATTAAATCACTCTGAACATGTATGCTGAATATTAATCAGACAATAACATCCATCCATCTCCACAACATTTCATCTGCTTATTCATAATAACATCAATAATATATAGTCTACACGTCTTCCAAGTCTCGTTTGGTTACCTTCTTCTGCAGTGCACAGTGGAAGATGAAGATAAACATGCCCTGGAAGGCGTTGAAGGTGGTGAAGAGATAGGCCATGATTAATGTGTTCTCATTAATAAAGAGGAGGCCAAAGGCCCACGTCATCCCCAGCAGGAAAAGCAGAGCAATGGCCCCCAGAGCCCAAGACCTGATGGAAGTGGACGAGAAAGTGTTTACAAATAATGACTTGCTACACAGAGAAACTGAATCAATTTGGAGTCCATCCGACAGAGTGGTTCTTTTATCACATGTTTTTTGATAAATAAACAAATATGACTCCCATTGAATAATTTGAACTCACTTAATGTTATCCAGGCGGCTGGAGTCAGGTTTGAGTGCTGAAGAATTGCGGATCATCTTGTGTAAAGTGATCATGAGGAAAATGAGGTTGAGCTAAGGACACAAGATAGGTAGAATCATATAAATGTGTAGTGAACTACACAGACTGTTTTGACTAAAAATACTAAATTTGCACTGTTAATAGCCTCATAAAGCAAGCACGGTGGAATATTTTAAGTTTGACTGGGTGATATCAACACACAGAGGGGACTAATACTGTCTGACAGTAAAGCTAATACCATAATAACAAATGAAACGGGTCCAATGAAGCTCCAGATGAAGTAGTTATCCACTCGCAGCCAGCATCTGGAGTGGCACAAAGGAGAAGAGAGTATTACACATAACTAAACTTACGAACACACACACGCATGCACACACACACACACACACACACACACGCACATGCACGCACGCTTGCACGCACATACGCACTCAGACACACACTAAGACAGACTCAGACACGTACACACACACTCAGGCAGGCATACACACACTATTTCCCTGTCTCAACGGATTATCTTATGAAGGCTAATCATCAGGCTTTGGCTAAGTGTGTTCAGAAAAGCCAGTCCACGGGGAGGTGCAAGAGCCGTTCACACAGCACTGCATATTACATTTCCAGCTGGGGGAATAGCATAATCCTACTTCTCAATCTGCAGGTGCAAAAGACCTCTCTTCACACGTACGCTTTCTTGGTTCCATAGCTCCTGTAGTCTATAGCCGCAGAGATGCCCACCACCAGTGCGGGGAAGCAGTAGCCACAAAGATAGTAGTACTTTTTGCGGGAGTACTCGCTCTCAAAGACCTCCACCAGCATGAGATAGAGTTGCACACCCTCCAGACACATCCAGGAGAAGGCAGCCAAGAAGAAGAAATGCAGAAGGCCAGCAAAGATGGGACAGGCAATCTGAGGACAGCAGCAAGAGCAAAGAGTAGAGAGAGAAGAGAAGAAGGGGAAGAGCAATACAAATATTAAAATGAAGGAGGAGAAACAGTTAAGATGGAGGCATATAACTGACTGAAAAACCAGAGAGGACAGAACAGAGTCACTATCAGGAAGTAGGTTTGGACATCACAGAGGAAAAATTAAAAGCTGCCCCCTGGGTGATTGGCTCTGTGCATACTATTGAGTGGTTATTCAGTACTCAGTGCAGTACATGTTTTATAGAGTAACGTAATGTGAGACTGCCTCAATTTTAGTTTCAATCACTATTAATATAATAAAAAGGTTGTCACTTGTATATGTATTATGCTATAACTCTCTATGTCTTGTTCAAGTTGGAAAATACAAAAACTGAGTGATTCACTTTCAGAAGTTCTAAAGGAGGGGATGTAGAGAAGTGCTTTTTAAAGAGGCAGTGTTTCCTTCCCAAGAAAACAAGCAAAGCCCTATTGGTGAGTGACCCTAACCAACTTGGCAGGTATCAGGCTAACATATGGCTTGAAACTCACATGGTATTCTGTCTTGTCGATGCCGATGAGGAAGAGCAACTCGGCGATGAAGAGGTTGATGCAGAGGTTCTTGTGGATGGTGTTGCGGTCAGTCTGCAGGCCCCGCAGGAAGCAGAAAGTGGAGATGCAGATGGCTAGACACACTAGGGAGATGACAATCCCCACCCAGGTGATCACAAACAGGATCAGTTCATGCATTCTCCCTTGGTACTGAGGTCCGGGTAGTTTCGCGTAATCAAAGATGGGGGGAGTTGAGAGTTTAGAGGGAATTGGGATAAAAACAGAGGGCAGAGAGACACAGATACACAGCAGAACCAGACAAATAGAGAGTGGAAAATACAGAACAAGACAGTGGAATGGGAGATAGATTGGAGAACAGTGGAAGGAAGAAACAAAAGGGGGATAGATAGACAGAACAGGGGGAGGGGAGGGGAGAGAAAAAGCAAAATTGCTTTATTTAATATTTGTAAATATATGCAAGCAGCTAAAGTGTAGAGACAAGAGACAAGATGTCCTGAAAAAAATACATGACATTCAAATTCATGTGGATGTCAGCTAGAAGTAGCAGGACATGAATTTGTAAGCATGTGCCTCTCTGAATGTCGGAGTGAACGAAGGAAAAGAGAAAATTCAAAACAAAGAGCTTGTCAGCCTTGAGAGGGTACATTAGTGTGCATGTGTGTGAGGGTGTGTGACTGAGAGTGAGCGAACACTAATGCTCGCACAGATGAACGTCTGCATAAATTACTTGGCTTCCATTTTAACCGCCTGTCTGCCACGCCCTTATTCACTTACATCGGGCTCGTGGTGAGCCATGAGCACGGCAAAGTTGGTGAGGTGGCTGCAGGAGCAGGTGGTGTGTGTGTTGTTGGTGTCCAGCAACTTGCAGCCCTGCGACGACCACTGGCCTGTCATGGAGCGCTCCGAGTAGTTCCAGAAGGAGCAATTTGGAGAGTAAAAATCATCCAACTGCGTCAAAAGAAAAACAAAGAGAAGGATGATGGAAAATGTTGAACTGAGTCTGTGTGTCAGAATGAAACTTAATGACATGATAGCGACTGAATTAGGCTACCTGTAGATGTTTGAGTGTGAAGACCACTGGCTCAATGAGAAACACCCTGCTGGACTCTTTGTTGATGGACGCAGCAATTACATGGGAGTTGACCGCCAGGCGCTTCTTATCGTGGCTTGGCCCATCCACTTCCATCTTCACTGTGGCGTTCTCAGTGGAGAGGAAGGATCCCAAGTTTTTATAAAGAATGAACACCACCTTGACTTGTCCTGCACATTGAGGGAGAGAAACACAGACAGATGAAGAGAAAATGAATGAAAGAGAGAGAACAAGAGCAAAAAGAAAAGGAATCGGAGGAAAAAAGGGAGTTGTATTAAAAGGGGGATGCAGACAAACCGATAAAGGGGGAAAAATACAGAAATGGGGGGAAAATATGGTAATGGAAGTGAGAGTGACGGAGATAGAGAGTAGTGAGTGACAGGGTGAGCGAGGGGGAGATAGAGAGGGAGAGTTAGTGAAGGTTAGAATGATGGTAAGGACCGTTTCATTTTGACTCGTGGAAGAGAGCGAGATTTAATGTGGAGGGCAATGGAACATTCATCCCTCAAGCATTCTCAGATCTCTTATTATTCCATATGAATATTTCATGTGCGTTTGTTTCAATCATTCTAATCTCGTTCCCACTGCAGAGCCGAGCGGAGACAGAAAACAGAGGTATGGGATGAAGGGCCATGGAGGGAGGAGGGGAACGATGGAGAGGGGGATGACGGAGGGGGGAGGGAGTGGGGGTAGGGGGGTTAGAAACAAGAGAGATGAGAGAGGGGGATAAGATGGCGAAGAGACGGAGCGAGAGAATGGAATGGGGAAGAGAGAAGAGAGGGAGTGCTGAGATTGCTCTGTCAGACTGGGGCCGATTGTAATCTACACGCCTCCCCAGCTATTCTATTAAGACTGCTGTTAAGAAACCATCAAGAAAAGAAATTGTCTCAGCACTTTTGTTAATCTGATTAGCCTATTATTATGAACCAATAACTTAGTCAACTGCATGCAGATTGTTTTAGGCTTGCATGTAAATGCAAATGGAAACATAAGAGTGCTCTATAGGACAGTACAATTTTTCAGGCCTCGGGGTGAAGATGGGATAGGGAAAGGGCTGCTGACCGTTACGACTGTACTGTTTGATAGTGGAAGCTGAAAGCTGGATGGTGCTGTCACTGGCATAGTTCTGTGGAAAGGACAAGTCCTGCAGGTCCATCTCCGTGTTCAGAACATGCACCTCGAGATCTGATGGTGGAAACACAGCACGCAACAACATTTTATGAAAACCTCTGTCAAAGATGTGAAAAAACACCCAAGAGAAAATTAGAGTCACAACCTGGAGGTGTAATTCCACAAACTGTGGTTCATCCATACATCCAGCATAATTAACACCATTAATACTGTTTTCCTACCAATGCTGGGCGCTCGGTCAGAAAAGCGATTCCCGTACATGTTGTTGGCCAGCAGGAAAGCTCCCTTTTCCAGGACATCCAGTAGCATGGTGGCAGTGTGGGCTTGCTCTGTGCTGTTCATGTCCTGCCACGACTCCAGGGCCTCGGGACGTAACAAGTTGTCCACTGTCTGCACTACCGCCTGGTGCATGAATGAAGTGAAGCATCCATTACTATTGCTGGGAACACTTTACAACAAGGTACACAAAATCCTAAGTAGCTAACAAGGAACGAATAAAAAACAAATCAGGAACTAACTAAGAAGCGTTTATACACAGTCACAGATATGATGTGAATATTTATTATAATGTATTTGCTCTGAATAATAATGTTTTTTTAATCTTTAAAATCTTTTTAGTATTCTTTCTCCTCCTTGTGTCATTTGAGACCTAATAGCTCCTTCTCACTTAATTTTATTAGCTTTTTCTCAGTTCACTAGGATTTTTGCTGTGCTTTACTTGAGGAGACACAAAAAATGTTAGTAATGGTAAGATAATCATGAAGTAAAGATGCATTCCAAGCCACTATTCTATTCTACTACCAATAAGGGGACACAAAATCACATGTCCCTAATAGTAGTAATGATTAGTTATTAGTTATGTTGCCATTTAGAACACAATATGGGAAGTAAATTAAGAAAAATTAATTTGAACAAAATTAATATGTAGATTCCCAGATATCTACGTTAGTAACTAATCATTAGACACTCTGGAGGAAATGCTATTGGCTATTAATTAACTATTCAGTAATTATAAGTTAGTTCTAGATTTGTTTATCACCCAGCCCTTGTTAATTACTCTTTTTTTGTACCATACTGATTGTTTAGTAAGACCATATAACGTGACTAATTTAAAGTACAAAGTCACCACGATTCACCTATAATTACTTAGAAACTCAACACTCCCGTGCACTACATTTATTACTGTGCTATGTCAGACATATTACCTTTCTATTTCACACTTACAATTCATTTAATGGCAATTTTGATGGTTGTATCAGCTATCCAATTTATTGGAGTAGCCTGCTTGATGAATCATGTAATTCTCATGCTCAGGCCTCTCAAAATGAAGGATTGACTGCTGTGTGGAATAAAGAGCAATGCTGTTAATAAAATGAATTTAGAATCAGATTGCAATCTATCTGCTACAAAAGAAAAAAGATGGAGAGTGTTTTTTGGTTCCTTCTTTGAACAGTACTGAGCTTCCAGTACAATGGTCAGTTACATACTACACAGCAGCCTTTAAATTCATCTTGCACCAACAGCGATGAGAAGATGTGGTGTTATATTACAGAATGCTGTAGACAGGTCAAGATACACAAAAGACTGTGTGCTGCAGAGCACCGCATTTCATCATTACAGAGAAGCATACACAAGGCTTTTTCATGATATTAGATTACAGCTTTCTCAGAACCAGAGATATTGCACAAATATTGGAAAAGAGCAAAAGGCTGTCGTAACACAAACTGTTGCCTTTCATACAGTGCTATCAACAAATTACATTTTCTCAGAGCCACAGATATTGTACCTTATTGTGAGATACAATGAGGCAAAGGCCAATATTATACACTTAGGCTCAATCACAGTCCAACAAAGCTAAGATTATGTCAAAGACAGATGATTTCCATATTAGCTGAACCCATATTTCAAAACACATGTAGACCAGGAGCAACTGAAAAACAAATCAGCTTTCACTGCTCTGGTAAATACTATACCAACACACAAAGTCTGCAAGGAGTTATCCCAACATACTTGGACTGCTCTTTGAAAAAAATTTCCCTATAAGTAAGGATTCCAAAGGCAATATAAATCATAATACAGCGCACTGAGCCAAAGGAATCTCATCCACAAACCTAGTCTACTCAAGGATTTATCTTCCCCCAGTTTTCTATGTCACAGAGTAGTCCTACTCCACAGGCATGTAAAGCAGGCAGATAAAAGAGAAAAGTTACCTGAATGTAGGCCCGACAGGTCCGCTCTCGCTTCTGGAGCTAGAAGGAAGAAAACAAAGCATGGAATTAAACAGCTAAACAAAAAAAAATGTAAATTAAAAACTCACTCGTCCTTGCATGTGCACTAGGGGGGAAAATTCACATTAACCTCGGCATCCTTTTCTAATGCCTGAATTAAATATAGGCACGAGTGTCGGTTTGTGTGTGTGTATGCGTGTGTTTACACTTTATTCTACCTTGTTGTAGTTTCGTGCAGCGGACTCCTTGTTTCCAGGCCTCAGGGCCTGAAGCTGGGCATCCAGTATGTCCAGCAGTTGCTCAATTAGTCGCACAGATGAGCTGACATCTCCAGCCTGGATCCGGCCCCGTGTGTGGTTCACTAGCTCTCCGGCTATGTTGGCAGCATTCTCGCCACTCTTTATCTGCATGTGAACACACACAAAGCATACATGTTTACATACAGTGAGCGTATAAGGGTTATACTGGTTTAATTGGTTGCATCATATTCAAAGCGGGTTAGTCTCAATACTAACAAAAAACTCCCTGTCTGGCAATCACATTCTTCCAGACCCCCTCAAAAAAAATGTATCTTTATTATCATCCCCTCATTGTAAACAAGGAGGGACCTTGTAGAATACATAGTGAACTTTTTGTTCTCCCTAGTGCTGTTTTACTTGCAAATCACACTCTTAGCAACCACTTTGCAATTGCAATTGATTTTTGCCAAAAGGAAAAGGTATAATGGATTCTTCCAACAATGTTACTTTTCATTGTGATTCTGCTTTTCCTTGCAGGCACATGAACACACTTAAAAAACCTTTAAGAAAGCTGATCAAGTGTAGGCATGTCTAAATAATCAGGGTTTTCTCCTGCAGAAAAGTAGCCGTGTAACCAGCTTTTATTTTTACATTTAAATGAACTGAAATCGGATTTCTGCCCAAATCGTGATTTATCAAATTACTACAGTGTATATAGAAACACAGTTTGTGTTACTATAATCCTTGTGCATCATCTAGAGACCATGATGTGAAGCTATTGCACAGGTACAATGCATTATGTGAGACTATGTTACAGAAATTGAAGTGGCAGAGTATTTTTTAAAGTGTGAGTCCCTAAGCCTGATTATTAAAAATGATATAACGTAGCTGTGATTAAAGTATATTACTGAAAAAATTAGTTAATTAAGTGTCAAGAGCAGATGCCTTGTAATGAAAGGGCAGTTAAAATAAGTCTGTATTTTAATCAGGCCAGCCTTGGAGATATGTTAATGTTTGTGTGGAGGTGGACAGGGAGGATGGATGGGGCAGTGGGGCAGAGGAAAGGGACAGACCCAAGGCCGGGGGGTACGGCTCTAGGTCTCACCTTCTGGGCCACCTGGTTGACCCACGGGGAGGTGCAGTTACTCAGGTCAGGACCCCGCGGGTTCCACATGACCTGCTCCACCAAGCACTGGAAAGAAGCTATGCCTGGAGACAAGCAGAGGGAGAGAAAACAGAGGAGGATAAAGTAATGGAGAGATAATAAGCATTAGGTGTCTGCAATTAAAAGGGAACGTGTGGAAAAGAGGGATGAGCACAAGAAGGGTGCTCAGCAAAGAAGTGTGATCTAATTTTTAAGAAAGACAGAATAAAATGAATGTTAAAAATATAACACTCAAATTGTTGGAAGATGATAGGGTAGAAGAAGGGAGGAGGTAGAGTAAAGAAATGGGTCAGACGTGGAAAAGGTTCAATAATCGAGTCTAGGGCAGTGAGAAAGTGAAAGAAGAGGAAGAAAACGGCATAGGCAGAAAAGGCTTTCATGCTCTAAAATGAACAATTTAAAGGAATACATGCAGCAACATTTACTGTGTTCACAGAGACACACACACACACACCAAAGACATCAAGTATGATACCTCATTGTCAAATAAAAACACCTAATGGGAAGCACCTTCCACCATCCCTCATATCCAGCTAGATTTTTCTAGTTACTTGGGTTCAGAGAAAGGACACCATACAGGGATAAAAGCAGAGAAGGGTCTACATGCCGCTGCTAACACAAATAACCAGTCACAAAGACAAGACAGAGAGAGAGAAAAAGACAGAGAGATAGAGGCAGAATGGCAGAGCAGGGATGACAGATACAATGCAACAACGCTTCACAGTTGTAGAAGGATCAGAGCAGATGTGGTGTTGCATTTCATACTCCCTTCTTCTCTATCTCACACAGATTTTTTTTTCTCCTCTTTCCTTCTTTTCTCTTTCCTCTCCTCCATCGACCACAGATTAGGTTTGTGAGCTCTGCCAAGACACGCCAATTAAGCAAGCTGCTAATTTAATGTTACTGCCGTTCACAGAGAGAACATACAGAAACAGCGAAAGCAGTTGAAGTGGGAGGGAGATGTCTTTTTTTGTCCTGTGACTAAAGAGAGCATTTTGATTGCTGCATGTTTCGAGGTATAGAAACCAGCATGAAGGGCGGTGTAGCCTGTGTTGTCTAGCCTTTCATTTCATTATTTGCCACTTTCAATCAGCTCTGTTTCTGTGGGAGAGGAGCCTTTCATTTGTGGAGGACGGGCTTTTATCTGCGAGTCCTCTGGGACTGTGCCTGCTGGTGGGACCAACGCCGGGACAGAAGAAGACAACAGTGGAAAAAAACAAGTGTGAGAGCACAAACATGCTGATCACTTGGGCACATGCTGAGAGATATATTGCACGCACAAACACCCACATGCATGGAGGACAAACCGCAGAGTACACTTCAACATAGAATGCCCATGTTTGTTTTGTGGAGTGGAAAAAATGCACATGCAGAAGTCCTCACCTAAAGAGCCTTTGGGACATGGGCGGTCTACTGTTTCTCCTCTCTGAGTGGAGGGCCACTGGACACCACGGACCAGCTTGGCCTCACAGACATGGGGCTCTGAGCCTTGAGGAGGGAGGGGTGACCGGCGGGTGACAGGCACAGTGGCTGTGATTGGTCGAAGATCAGGGTGCTTGTTGATGGAGCCGATTGGGTGAGAGGTGGGGGCCAGAGGCTTGGCGGTGGAGGGGCTGGCACTGGAGGTGAAGGGCCTGGCTGGAAGAGTGGTGGTCACTTGGGTGGTGGTGAGTGGGCCTGAAGTAACCCAACAGTAATACAGAGAGAACAGAAGAGTTAGAGGCTACAAAGGAGACCCAGAGTGATTGAGAGACATTTAGAGAGTTATAAAAAGATGTAAGGGATTTGTTAAAGAGCAGCAAAAGCCAACAGCAAAAGCAATAACACGAGATCAAGAGAGTGAAGGACACATGCATGTGAATTTAAGATGTCCCTCAGAAGTTGAGTTCAAAAGTTAGCCTGACAATAATTGGGGTGACAAAGACTTTTTTTGAGCCTCTCAAAGTGTGCTCTCCAGAGAGATGAGAGATGCAGGGGAGGAGATGGAGAGAATGCATCATCACAAGTCAGGGAGAAATAAATAATTGATCACATGTATCAGAGAAGTCACCATCACTAACAACCAAACCTAATGTGAAGATAAAAGCAACACTACAGAACTACAAAATCCTAACTGATCAAACGCAGAGGCAGCGCGCACAGTGTGAGTTGCGCCACCCGTGTGTCTCTGCCTCTACTCTCTCTGGGCCTAATTCAAGCTTTAGACAGGCCTTTTTGAGGCTCAAATATACAATACATCCAAAGCTCCCTCTCATTTTAATGCACTGCCAAAATGCAGTATGGTATTCTCATTTCATCCTCCCCCTTTACATTTCAGAATGACGTTTTCATTATCCAGGACACAGAGAAGTTGATATAAAGTCATACCTGAGATGCTGCTCTTTACTGTAACTATGGCTCAGCATGGAAATGCAATGATTTGATATCTGAGGCACCCAAATGTCAGATAAGAAACAATCACAAACACATTCTGCACATTCTCTGTTTTAAGTGTTTTCCTGCTCAAGCAAAAGGCATCATCTACCAAACCCTGTAGAATGTTCTTCTTCATAATTTCATGTTCTAATATTGCTCACTGTTTACAAGTCATGTAATGGCCTAGCTCCTAATTACATCTCAGTCCTGCTCACTGCTTACAAACTCTCCAGAACTCTCGGATCATCAGACACTGCTCTCCTAACTGTACCCATGATCAGTTACGGTAAAAAACTGTGAAGGTGCATACAGTCATTATGGGGCCACTCTCTTAAACACACTGCCTAAAACTTTCAAGATGTACCCCAACTGTGTTGTCTTGGGGATGACACATTTTGTCTTCTCTTAAATACAGTCTATATTTTGTTGATTAATTGTTTTGCGTGGAGCCATGGATATACTGTATAAAAAAATCTGGATAGCGTTGGAGGCACAGTTGCTCAGTAGCACATGAAGCTTCCTCTGCCTCGTACAAAATTAGCCGGATGATCAGTGCTGCTTCCACATTAAGGAGCCCATAGAGCAGGCGCACTAGAGACCTCCGCCGGCCGAGCTAGTTACTTCCGGTTTTGCGTTCAGCTAATTTGAATGGGGATTAAATGATTTAATCGTGCTGCTCTTTTAGACAAATATTATCAAACCAAATTGATCAAATTCTGATCAAGTCATTCAGCAGGGGTTGTGGCGTTTGAAAATAAATTGTCCACTGATTTACTGATGTCTCTATTGCCATGCACTGCAAATCTATGGGGTATAGTCTTTTTGGGCCCCGTGGCATCACATGACAGACCCGGAAGTTGCAATTCCACTGTGAGGCCACAATGTCAAATTGGCTTCAAAGCTTGGCACACTTCCTGGGGGCCTGTGTGAAGCACATTATACTTACAATGTATTAAATGTGCTACATAAATAAAGTTGACTTGAATGAGTATAAAATAAACATAAGAGGAACGCAGTCATTGCAAGTGCATAAAATATAATTTCAGAAACATTTATGCCATTTTGTAACCAAAGTTACTTGTAAAGTATAATCCTAATGTTTCTACTAATCTACTCTACTTTCCATTGTAGTTGGATGTTATTTTTTTACTTTGTATCATACTGTCCAACAGTAAATCTAAATTTAAAATATTTTATGAAAAAAATCAAAGTTAACATAATACCCAAGTATACGTATAATTGGAGAAACATTTGCACACTTTTAGTCTTCTACCAATTTACAAATGCAAAACTTTTCACAATTATAGACAAAAATCAAAATGTACTCTTCATACACTGTGTTTCTGAGTGCTTTCAGTGGGATCACTCCTTACCCGTAGTGGGGTCTGGTGGTCCGAACTCCAGCGGATAGCGCAGCACATTATAGTTGTTCCAGACATAAAGTTGGTTGTCTCGAGGGTTATAGTCCACAGAGGAAATATACTGATAGGGGTTGGGGAAAGCGATGTTAACAGGCTCCTCGCGGGCCCGGTTTGTATTATACCCATACATCACAAGGTCGCCCCCTGCTTCGCTGTCATCGTCCTGGTAGACGGACCGCACGGCGTAAAGCACACCACACGCCATGAAGGCGTTGGATGCCATCCTCTTGTCAAAGCTGGTATCCCAGGTGCCTTCAAAGCGCAAGGTGTAGGGGTTCACCTATGGGCAAGAAGGAAATGTTGACATTAGCCAAGGCTTTCTATATATATACATACATATATATATATATATATATATATATATTAATTAATTATGTATAAACAATCACAGTGGGAAGCTTGACGAGAAAGTTCAGTTTGGGGGGGAATTTACTTTTATTGATTCTCAGGTATAGAGTGCATAAAAGTAGTCAGATATCTAACAATGCTCATAGTATGCTCATTTTCAGGTTCATAATTGTATTTAGATGTTGTACCAGAATAAGTTTACCTGGTTTAATTTTAAAAAAACACCATATTGTTTTTGTACTGCACACTGCTGCAGCTCCTCTTTTCACCCTGTGCGTTGAGCTCCCTGTTTTAGCTACAGAGTGAGACATCTCACTTCTGTTCCATCTTTGTTGGGAGTTGCACATGTGCATTACCCAGGTAAGGACTACCAGCCAGTAAGAAGCAGAGTATAAGGGCCTGCCCTGCTAGCAGCTAGGCAAGCATTTTAACGTTTAAAGGACCTCATCCTAATTTATAGGCCAGCGCGGTCACAGAGGTCAGAGAGCCAGCTCCAGCTAGTGGTCCCCAAGATAAGACTTAAAACTCGGGGGGACAGGGCCTTTTCTGTGGTTGGACCTAAACTCTGGAACGCTCCGCCCCTCCATGTCCGAACAGCCCCAACAGTTGAGTGTTTTAAGTCTCGTCTAAAGACGCATTTTTATTCTTCTTTTAACTCTGTATGAGTTGTGTGGTCCTCTGATGTATCTTATTGTTTTACTGTATTTTAGTATTAATTCATTTTATCTTTTGTGTTTTTACAATATTTTATATTAATTGTTTTGTATGTTTGAGTTTTCTGTGCAGCACTTTGGTAACTTTATATTTGTAAAATGTGCTATAAAATTAAAGTGGATTGGATTGGATTGAACGTGTAACACACGTTTGTCACGGAAATAAAGGCTGAACTATAATAGAACTGTTTGGAGTAATTGGTGGACAGTACTTTCTCTGGAAGACGGAAGTAGTCCCTTTGGGGTGGACTTTGGGCTTTTTCACTTTCTAAACTTATAACATGCACAAAACATATATAACAAAATAAAGGAAAGGGGGAAAGCATAAAAAGCATCATATCAGCACTTTAATGAATAAAAGCAAGTCTACATTTATTCCTTGATATTCTTTTTTTTTAATTTCGGTGTGCAGTTTTATCAATTAACCGCGTTTATCATTAAGACATGTTTTGTTATGAAATTGATCATATTACCCATGTTTACATGAGCCCCCATTCAGCGCAAATAGTACTTCTGTACAATAATGTAAAGAATTTTAGCTAAAAAATTGATTAAACTCTTAGCTATAGCTTTGGAGAAGAGATACTTATTTGCCTTTATGCAAAGCGGCTTCTTCTCAGTATACCTTCAAACTGTATGCCGAGGCATAATAGAGACCTCCATGTGTTTGTTGCACTCTGACTAAGTAGGACAAATAATAAAACTCTATAGAACCCAAACAATTCCTTGATGATGTAAGTGACTGCTTCCTTATTTATTACTGTGTTGCTCCATTATTTTACACTCTCATAGCTCATGCAGGGTTTGATATTTTATGGATGGATGGTTTAACTTATACAGTTAGACAAACAATTTCCTGGTTAGGTCAAAGATAGTGATAATAAATGGGACACGTCTATCTGAACAAGACATTAATTCAGACTGTGTTTGTGTGGAAATTTGCTGGCTGATTGCAGTTTTGTTTGTTAAGAAACAAATAACCAACTGGTATTAAAACATGAATGTTCCAAAGTTTACAGTGATAGATCACATTTTGAGTTTGTCAGAAGGGTAAAGTAATGTGATGTATTTATACATTTATTGTGGTGCACCAACAAAACAAATCAAATATTTACCTTAAGATTAGTTTTTGGAAATGATGGGATTTGAAACTAGACTTGATTTTTGTGACTCTTTTTACGGGCCAACGACATTTGATTTGTCGGTGCACCTGTGTAATCTCAATAGTAAATAATCCATGTGTGACATATAACCTTTTGTCTGACTAGTCAGATGAAATTTTGATATAATCTACTCCTGCATTTATAAGCCACATCTCATCCCCCTCTGTGCAGCACTGTTCACCAACCTGGCTGACCACCAGTCGTCCATTGTTGGACTCAGTGGCGTAGATTACCCAGAGGCCGTTCTCATCCACAGCCAAGTCAATGTCCGATTTCCCTCCCCAGCGGTAGGGCGAGGTGTCATGGTAGTTGGCGTTTGTGACGATTGCCTCGCCGCTCTTGATGCGTGTTCGCAGGTCATACTTTACAATGTTTCGTGTGCGTTCTTTGTTGTAAAATACTGCACCATCGTACACTACAAACCCTGTGCCGTCAACTCTGTTGGGCAACCTGTTGAAAGAGAATCACATGAGTAGTGCAGAAATTCAGGAAAACAAGTCAATTCATCTACTCTGCATGACACAATCCTACAAGTTGGCCTCACTGTGAGCAAGCTGACACCACAGTTGGACCATTCTGCTATCACCGTCCACATCCACATCAAAAGCCAATAAATCAATACAGCAGCAGATGCTATTTGATCATCCAGGACAGTGGGAGGCGCCCTTACTTGTAGGTGGTTGTGGCTCGGTTCTGTTTGAAGTCTTCCCAGGAGGCATACTCATACAGCATGTCAGTACGATAGGGGGTCCAGGGCATGACGTAGAGACGGTCCCCAGACTGCAGCGGGTCCTTACACCACGCCCCTGCCTGATGCTCGGCCTCCTGCAGTAAGCTAGCCGGCTGAACCCGCAGCAGCGTCCCCGGACACACAAAGACTGGAGCAGGGGAGGTGTGTTGGAGCAAAAAAAGGAAAAAAGGAAAAGACAGAATGAAAACAAAGCATTGTAAAAATTGAAGAAAAAATGAAGATGGCAGGGGAGGGAGAGAGGAAATGGGGAAAGGCCAAAGGCCATGGAATAGGGAAAGGGAGAGAGACATGGAGGGGACGGAAGAAAGTAGATTAAAAATAAGTTGAGAAAAGGAGACAGAGTAGGAAGAAAATGGGTGGGAGGGGGGAAGTGGGGGGGTGAGGTGAGGTACAATATCAAATTTAAAATGAAGGAACATATAAAAGCTAATTTGTAGAACATCAGCATTGCGGTCGGAAAGCGTCTGGATATGATAAATGGGAGATTTCTGGCTGCTGCCATGGCTTAGATGTAGTCTCTAATCTAATTTATCTTGGCCTACTTTTTATTTGATTGTGCATTTTCTATTTCAAATGCCTCTGCTTCTCTGCTCTGCTACTGGGTGGTAAAACAGTAATTGTGCAGCTTGTTTTACAAGTACTCAAATTTGGTCTCAGTCAAGAGTAATGCCTCAAAGAAAAAAAGCATCCAAGGGGTAAAGATGTGAGGTTGGCCAGGCCTCCCCTTTCTCTTTAACTGAAACTTGACTTCACACACCCACACGCATACCGGACACACAAATATGTACAAATACCTATTACAATTCCTTTTCCAAACAGACATAGATGTACACACAAAAATACACAGGAACCATTACACACAATCTATATACAACAAACACACAGAAGATGTCTACTTTAGGTGGGTGGAGGTCATCCACTGTGGACTGGTGTAAATTGGCTGGCTTACGCAGTGTGTCCCTGCCTGACAGAGAGAGTTCCTTGGGACCAATGGGCATGTCAGGTGATCTATGAGGAAAGCTACTGGCATCCTCAACACTATGACATCACGAGGGTAACAGGGACAGAGAGAAAGAGAGAGAGAGAGAGAGAGAGAGAGAGAGAGAGAGAGAGAGAGAGAGAGAGAGAGAGAGAGAGAGTTGGAGGCACTACAAAATAAAACAGCTGAGGAGTCCCCACGTCTCCTCTGCCAGCTTATTTGTGTGGCTCTCTGGCTTGGGGTTGCAACAGAACCAGACACCTGCTGGTCACCTCATGATTGAACGCATCTCTGAACTAATTGGTCACTGCAGGGGCATTTGGACACAGATGACATACAACACGTAAAGCATGCACGTACGCACGCACGCACGCACGCACGCACGCGCGCACACACACACACACACACACACACACACAAAATCCCAATACACACCAGGATAACACACAACATGCATGCACACACTGCACAGTGACTGTTAGAGTGATGGATCAGTGTAGGCTCAAACTGTCTTGAATATTGCATGGAGTCAGAAGCAGGAGGAGAATCATAATGGCAAAATGAAGAAGCTTCAGGCTTTTGGAAATCAACTTTCTTTTTTTGCTGTCTGTCATGCTGCTGTTGTTGTTAGTGGCTGGTGATCTGTGGTGCTGGGCCACTTAGGAATTAGCCTGTTTTGTCTGAGGGGGTCCAACAGGGATTGAGACCGGCTGCCAAACAGGAATCTAATCAAGCTCAGGCATAAACAAACACTCCGAATACAAACTCTTCACAGGGAGGAGGCTTGTCATACTCCATTGTCAAACCAAAATGTTCCCTCGAAAGCAAGGGCGCCTGAGGTGTTTGCTTTGCAAATATGAACGTGGGTGACTGAAATATGCAAAATAATGTTCAGAGCAATGGTTAAATCTGTCTCTTTCAGACAGTTGAACAATAAATTTCTTGATTAACATCTATGCCAGCTCTCCCTCACACCACAATAAAATGGCATTTTTATCAATCTAGACACAGCATGAGTTGGCTGCAAATAAACGGAAGCTGTGCACCAAAGCATTTCAAATAAAGGCCGTAAAGGGTAGTGTATTATCAGAGCAGAAAGCTATAAAGTAAAAGAAAACTACCACTAAAAGTAGGACACTGCCTCAAAAGTACAATGCTACTGTAAATAGAGAAATAAACAGCATGCGGAAAGCAAAGCAGCGGCTCTGCATGTAGGTGACCCATAAACAAAGCCAGGAACACTCAGCTTCAAGGTAGAATAAAGGACAAAGAAACACAAGCATGCAAGCCTATTCTATACAGTTACAAAAAGGATGGCCAACCAAAGCAAAGTAGGTATTAATATGAATGCTAGAATCCATCTTATTTGTTGCCACAATACAGTGAAACTGATATGGGGCAGAAAAGCTTACATTTTATTCCTTATTTCAGAGCTTTAGAGGAAGAGGGTAATGTGCTGAGTCATGACTACCTTTATTATACAGGTAAGAGACAAGAATTCCCTACAATCTATCATGGTGCCAAAGTAGTTGTTGATTACAATCATTGCAATACAATTTACACTCACTACATTGTACCCACCACAGTGTCCCATCCCACCCCCCCGCCCCTCACTCAAAAATCCCTATATGAATCTCTTCATTATTACCTAACCTTCCAGCCCTGTCTTGAATTGGCAGCAGTGTGTGCTTTATTCGGCTCATCATCACAATAACACTGCAGAGCAGCATGGAATAACAGTCTGTCATCCTCTGCCTTCCTCCTCCACTTTTCTCTCTCTTCTCTCCTCTGGTGTACGAACCCTGCCGGCTGCCGATCAGCAAGCCTTGGTTTATTCTAATGAACCAGCCGTTGGGTGGCCCAGTGTCATAGGGCTCATCAGATTCCTCCAGGCTAAACCACCCACACAGCACACCACGTGCAAGCACACAACACAACCACACACACACACACACACACACACACACACACACACACACACACAGGCCAAACAAAAAACAGTGGCCACGCTTCACACCCTGCAAACCCTGCCTAGGGGGCTTCATTAACTCTGACCTGCGCTCCCCAACCTTCCTGTTTACCAGCTCTTTTTCTCTCTCCCGCTAACGGTGAAGGGGGTAGCAATGGGAAGTCAGAGCAGACAAACCCTAACAGTAGAGCCTATGGTACAAAAGGCTCTTATGACTATAGTATGAATGAGGTATTGGGCAATAGGCAATAGGCATTATGCATTAGGCGTACATCTTGAGATTAGGCATTATCCTATTCTGGCTAGAGCAGGTTAGCTGGAGTAAGAGCCATCTGGGATTATGTGAGATAGTTAGATTAATAGATTAATTCCTGTTTTGGGATGGATGGAAATCTTGCAGTCATGATTATCCCAGTGAAGTCTCCAGGCAGCTCAGACACAACAGTTTACCCTACAAACTGTCCAGATGGCTAATGAAACTTACCTTATCAGGGATTAAAACTCAGGCTGTAGCTATCATACTCTAGCATGCCAATTATTGCCACACATACAGGGAAATACTGCTGTAAGAATGGACTATTTATCTCTCTAATCCTTTTCCCTGGCACAGGTCAGCTGTTACTTGTCAATGTGAGGCTGCAGTATAAAATGATTAAAGTGCCTGTACTTTCCTGAAACTGACAGTAAATATCTCCCATTAGTGTCTTGCAGCAATTTGTGATCGACTGGTAACGCAAAATAAAGTGAGCGCTGACAGCTTTAGGCTAAATTTAGACTTTTCATTTTGGTTGTCTTGTGCAATCCATGGTGTTTTTATGGTTAATATGACAGCATCATGGTGATGGTTAATGTATGACTTTGAAGATCTAAACACCCCCTGCCAACGGTTGGCAGCTGTTTCAAAAGTGGCGTCCTCTTGATTGTTTGTGTTTTTGGTTGTTGTTTTTTGTTATAGGGATCTGAGGGCTCTGCTGGTCCAATCCTTTGCCCAGTTCACAGTCATGGCCTGTTAATAGAACTGACTGCTGAGAGCATGCTGTTCTAATTGAATCCCACACCTGTTACTGGCAGGTGCAGCACGCAGGCAGCAGGGGGCAGAATAGAGCACGGCATGCTATCCCGTGTCCATGCTGGACAGTTAATGGGCTTTAAGGGTTAGTGTGTGCATGAGAGTACAGTGGGTCTCCTGATGGTATGTTGATGTGGTGCATTCATGAGCCCATTAGTGTGTGTGTGTGTGTGTGTGTGTGTGTGTGTGT
>NC_045747.1:11118511-11125531 GCF_008692095.1 Etheostoma spectabile
TGTGTGTGTGTGTGTGTGTGTGTGTATGTGTGTCTGTGTAGGCATGCATGTGTGCAGTTCAGACTCAGAAAAACAGAGAGGGAGACAGAGAGATAGAGAGAGAGAAGAAAGCGTGAAGGAGGATGTGAGCGTGTTCTGTGTGTGCAAACAAGAAGAGAGAGAGGAGTGGCGTCAGAAAGAGTAAATAGGTTATTTCCTGTGAAATGAGAATTAGGAGTCAGTTAATCTGCTGAGGAGTGACATATAGTGACAGAAAGAAGAGAGAAATAAGGAAGGAGATGGGAGGGTCTCCCATTATGTTTCTGCTGACTACAAGGGGGTCAAGTCCTGGGAGTAAAAACACAATACAAACAGCCATGCACAGACATAGACACACACACAGACATACACTCTCATACAAACACACTCTCAGACAGTGCCCGCACATATACACTGTTCAGACAGTGAATGAGGCAGGTGTCAAACTGGCACCTTTATCAACCCAAACATTCACCCCAGTGAATACCCTTCACTGAGACCAAAAGATGGCAACTGCTAAAGATAGTGTCCGTTGTAAGAAAAGTCTTATCTGCCTTGGAGTGAAGCTGACACTGAGTGACAGGAAAGTTGGTCTGGACATGGCTACAGGCTACAGATACAGTAGACGACAGTGGGGCATGCAAAACTGTATACTGACTGAGGTTTGAGCAGTGGGGTAACAGTAAGCCTGCATGGCTGTAACTGTATCCTAGCCTAGCCTAGCCTGCAACCGACCTGCATGTTCATACTCTGAATTGGGTCTCCCAGAGGTGCCGCCTCTCCTGAAACCAGAAGCCGTGATTTATATTAATGACCACCTGCCTCACTCACTCACCTCTCTTTTGTTTGGCTCTAACAATGCAATGACTTCTGCATGTACAGTCAATCCACACACTCTTCCCTATCTCCCTGTGCCATCCAATAGGGTGTCTGCCTTGCTTTGGTCACATGACTGTGCTTGTGTGTGGTGGGTAATTCCTAATGAGGCAATGCTGCCTGACTTATCGTCACTATAGCGACCACTCTCCCTCTCTTTCTCCCTTTCCAGTGATTCTTTGTGTTTTCCTGTCACACAATGCAGTGGTTTCTCACTCAATCCCTCTGTTCAGCTTTTTGTGTGAGTGATGGCTCTGTCCTTGTACCTTGTATGCTGCCCCACCCACACACACACACACACACACACACACAGAAACACCAGGATTGTTCACAGTGCTTCCTTCTCTTGCCTCTTTCTTTCAGAAGCTAACAGACTGGAGGTGAGAAAAACATGGCGGACACTAGTTAGGTCTTGTCAGCAGTGATGAAGAAAATACAGTAATGATGTGGTAGTGTACTCTGCTAGACTGTCAGCAAAAAGGGTGAGAAAGGTACAGAGGGAGTGGGGAGAAGACAAGATGGCTGACGCCAACATAGTCTTAAAATAGCCTAACAGTAGGTAGGTTGACAGAGTGTTGGACATTCATTGAACAGGATCTCCCGTATGTGACATCATCACTGCGCGTGCACGTCATCCCAATCCAAATCTGTCAATCAGCTGATCAATCAGTGAGGATTAATTTGACAGACATGGACAAGACATAAGTCTGGAATGTTAATTGAGCCATAAACAGAGAAAGGAAGTGTGTTTAGCAGCAGCGGAGGGATGGATGGATTAAGGTGGGGTCAGTGCAGTCAGAGGAAAGGGGTATTCTTCTTCAGTGTTAGTGGGAGGAAGAGTAGTAAATAAAAGTAACCAGTTGGGGGAGGCGGAAGCAGGAAGAGGAGGATTTTGTAGCTTGCAATTCCACCGCAAGCAGGGAGAGTGAGCTAAAATGGCTGCTTGTAGTGGTAGAAAAATGTAAGACAATGATCCATGTTAATGAAAATCCATGGACACGACGACAGACAAAGG
Source organism: Etheostoma spectabile (assembly GCF_008692095.1). Lineage (NCBI taxonomy): Eukaryota > Metazoa > Chordata > Actinopteri > Perciformes > Percidae > Etheostoma > Etheostoma spectabile. The sequence continues at coordinate 11,120,421 of NC_045747.1, forward strand.
GGTCCATAAACCAGTTAATGGCAACCTCTATAGGAGTTAATTCCTCTAACATATGGATCCAGCCATGGGGCCAGACAGGGAAATGGCTTAAGCCGAGACAGATGTGAGTAGGGGTGAGGGGTTCAGAGAGAGTTGAGGAGGGTGAGGACCCGAGAGGGAGAGTTAGGGCTCATTGGGACTCTGGCACTGATGGCCACTACTCTCATCTTGACCTTGGGTATGGGTCAGGTCTACCTCTCCTCTTTAAGAAGCTAGTGATTGAGGTGCCTAGCCATGCTGATTGGGGCTCTTTAGGAGTGCTTGAAGTGAGGCCATGCTGCTGCAGAGAGGCCATTACAAGAAGCTGGAACTCTCCCTACAGGGGATACACCTCCCTCCCCTATCCCCTCCCCTCTCCTCCCTCTCCGGAGCCTCATTGAACACATAAGGAACCAGGAGGGATTGACTGATGTGGACGGGTATAAGGGGGGCACAAGTTCACAGTGAATGTGTATTAAAGAGAGCAGCAAGATGGCAGTGACAGACTGTAGAAAGAAAGGGGAAGAGTGAGAAGAGAGGTCGAAGAGGAGCGTAAGAGACACTCAAAAGAGATTGCAGCTGCTTGTGATGGCCAGATGTGATCTGAGAGATAAACCAATCTGCGTAAGGTGAGAGAAAGAGAAGAAGAGAAAGGGAGGATGAGAAACACAACAGAAAAAAAACAAGAAGTAAGGGGACAGTGAGAGAAAAAGAGTTAAAATGGAAGTGTGATTAATTGAAAAAGGAAGAGAAACAAAATGAGAGAAGGACACTGAAGCCCCTGGAAATGTTATACTGTCAAAATAATACTGAGAGCAACTTTGGCCAGTTACTGTGTTATCTACAATGCTTTGCATGGAGATTACTGCAACAAAAAACTTTGAATCGGTCCTTAGAGCCAAAAAAAGTATGGAGAAAAGGATCAGCTGAGTAATGTAAAGAGAGGAGTTTTTTTTCTTAGGTCAAGGTACAAATCAATCTCAAACGCGAGATAAGCAGAAAGATATGTAAGAAATGTAAGGAGAAATGTGAATTGTCAGGTGTATGAGAGAAAACAGTGTGAGATAGTTTTGGAAAGAGATTAAAATAAGCGAGAGATTTGCCATACATGAGATGATATGAATGGATGTTGTCAGTAAATTCAGGCTGAGATGTGCTACTTTGTACAGAAAAAGGAATGGAGTTAATATCTCGTTTATCTCTCATAGATACTGGACTGGCCTCCCATGATTCCTTTTTGTGTGTGTGTGCAAGTGAGTGTGTGTGCGTGCGTGCAGGTCAGGCTGGTGTCATCAGAACCAAGGAGGAAATCTAAAAGGATTTTAGAGTTTTGGTTATAGTTCAAAGAGAGATAGAAAGAAAAGGGCAGAGGAGGCGATTAGAGATTGAGAAAGAAAGGGGAGGGATATCAACATCAAACATGACCACTACACAAGGTGCTGGGTTAGGAGGGGATATGGGGGGAGGAAGGAAGACAAGGGAGGAGGGGAAGGGAGGAAGGGGCGAGCTGTGGTTGTTATGTTCATTGTGGTCTTTACCTTTTTGATCCACTTCTATTCAAGCATCGGAAAAGGGAGAAAGAAGGAGATAGAAAGATAAAAAAAGAAAGACAGTAAAGAAGAGAGATAGAGAGAGGGAAAGTGGAGAGAACGAAAGAAAAACAGGTGCAGGAAAAAAGAGAAAATTGAGATTAAATAAAATGCTGTCCTTTCTCTCTCTCTCTCTCTCTCTCTCTCTCTCTCTCTCTCTCTCGCTCTTTTTTAAAGCAAGTTATCTGTCTGTGTTATGGTTGGCTAATCAGAGAAAGAATGGCTCAAATGGAAAAATGAAGAGGGGAAAATGGCCTGACCTGGGTTTAAATCCATTTCCATTTCATTTCAGCTTTATCAATAAACCCCCCAACAACACAATCCTTCCCCAACCACACACTCTCGACCCCACCTCCTACCCGTTTCTTGCCACATCCCTCCCACTTTCCCCTTACGCCCCAAAGTACAGCTCCAGAAACCTGTTGGGGAGAGAAATGGTGGAAAACGGGAGAGCACCTTTACGCTGTAGTCTTCTTTAGCTGTGGAAGTAAACAAAGAATGGAAAAGGTTGAGAAAGAGATGGTAGATAGGAAGGTGGCGATGAGGATGTCTCTATCTGTGGCTAGTTGTCTTCGGAGGGATCGTTGAATCCCTCTTTTCTCCTCTCTCTCTCAAAGTACAGTTTGTGTTGACATTAGAGTAGTTCCTCGATCTAAAGGAAGCGGTGATTTTGGCTTTGCACAATTTAAAGAGTCAGGATGCTCGCTAGAAGCCAGCGATAACACTCAACCCATCGACCGTCCAATCAATAGGGAGCTGCCGAGGCTGGCTCATCAAAGAAAAAGAGAACAAACAACAGGGGAAAGGGAGGGCTTGACAGAGTGGAACGCCTCAGAAAAACAGAGAGAAACCAAGAGACAAGACTGGGGGATGGGAGAAAAAAACAGGGTAGGGACAAAAGGGAGATAAGAGAAATATCTACAGCGGGCTCATCACACACGAATAGTGTGTTGAGTCACATTATGGCCACAGCTGATTCTAGCAGGTAAGGCGTGGCTCCCACCACTTCCATAATGCTGTTTAGCACCTGCTTGGGTCGCCTCGTCCGGGGAGGTCCGTGAGCAGCTGGACACTCAAGGAGAAGCTAGCAAGGACCTCAGCTCTGCCTTTGACATTACAGTGCTGGCACACGCCTTCCATCTGTGTTTGCTAGGGCACAAGTGTTGTGCGAGTGAATCGTCATGTCTCTTGGAAAAGACGTGTCAAAAGGCACATGGCTGGTGGAGCCCTGCTGCGGCCGTGATTGTCGTGTGTGTTGTGGTAAGTCTGATGTCTCCGCGGAGCCCTGTGAAATTGTCACGACACCTTACAGGGTTGCCCATAAAGAAAGAAAAAATGTATGAGAGAGAGAGAGAAAGAGAGAGAGAGAGAGAGAGAGAGAGAGAGAGGGAGAGAAAGAGAAAGAAAGACAGAGAGATATAAAGAGACAAATAGCGAGCAAAATAAAAAGTTAAAGAGCGAGTGTTAGCAGCAGCAGCCTGATCTGTGTGGGGGATGGTCTTGCATCTTGGCAGCAATCCAGCAGAGGCAGCATCAGTATCAGCAGCAACACTGATCATTTATCTTCTTATGCCAAGATCAAACTGGACAAACAACCTCCATGAAGACCTGGTAGCCATTTTCAGCCTAGAGGGGTAAACATGGCAAAGCTATGAATGCGAGTCCTGTGAAGCTGGGGCAGGGGGCAAGAAAGCATTACATCCTTGCCACCAACTGTGAGTGCAATCATTAGCTCCAAGGTTAGGGTAGGAAGAGACCGACCAGAGAGCATCCAGAGCTTTCATCCTTACTGGAACTACTGCAGGGGGGGAACATGTGGAGTGTTTTCAGAGAGGCATCTACTGACAGCAGAGCTTGTCCTCAAAATATGGTATTCTACCACTAACTATGTTTTCTTAAACAGGGGGAAAATGACATGTTTGATGCACAGCAGTGACATGTACTGTAAAGAGAGAGAGAGAGGCAGAAAAATTAAAGAAAATGTCTTCAGTGCTGCAGAAAGGAAAAAGAAGAATAGGGTTGGTGGAAGACTGTTGACTTCATTTCTTCTGCTCTTAGTTGTCCTGAAAAATAGACACGAAGCACAGTCACGCACAAGATCATCACACATACGTTAGGAAACACACACACACATACACACAGAGAAAAGAGACACCAACTCATCAAACTGCCCTCACAGTGAGCAGGAGGTTAGTTTAAGGCCACCTTGGTTGTTTGTCTGATTCATTCAGCATTTCTCTTTCAGGGCCCTTTTGAGAAATAAGCCACTGCCCTCTCTCCCCTTAATCACTCTGCTCAGCGCTCTCTACAACCCTATCAATTACTCCCACACTAATGAGTACAGCTAGAAACACACACACGCACGCATGCACGCACACGCACACACACACACACACACACACACGCACACTGTTATACTGCAGGACAACTTAGCCTCCTCTGTCTCTTTCACTGTGCTGAGAGATAGTGTGTCCTCTCCAGCTTATTCTGTCCTCTTCCTTCCCTTTTCTCTACATTTTTCACAGTAAAGAGTCATTCCTTTCCACTACCTAAGAAAAGCCTCTGCTTCTCATTCACCAAACATTTATGAGTCCCACGTCTCATGGTGCCCCTATGCATATTAATTGAATTTAATTTTCAGCTATATAAGAAGTGTTTCCTTTTCCTCCCTTCAAAAACGTATTAGAATTCCATTAATCCTTCTACTGACAAAATCTTCCCAACAAGTCTACTATCATTTCCAGCAGCTTTGTGTCCAAAAAGCCATGGTTCGTAATGAGTCGGCAGCGCTGAATACATTTGTGGAGAAGAATCAATTTCATTAAGTGAAACAGTGGCAAAGCCACACTATATGAATGTAAAGGTGGAGAATATGGAGTTACCTAAGAAGAGCTGTAGAATCTCCACTGTATGGCCTGTACAGGCACTTTTAGAGGCAGTTTTTCAGTTTCTGTTTTAAATCACAGCTGATGAGGTAGCAGAGGCACAACACTAAGTTTAATGGCTCTGGCATACCTAGCATGGATGGCCCGAATCAGGAGCATAAGAAGTCAATAATGATGTAGTACTGTGTTGTGGAGGGGGGTGGGGGGTGGGGTGGCAGGTAGAGTATTCTTGCAGGGTAGATTTACTTTGACTCAGTATACATCTGTGCTAAGATTGCAGTATAGGGTTTCCACTGCAGTAAATACACGTTGCAGCTGTATGGATGAATCTTTGATATTTTAATGGAATCCAGCCTTCTACAGCAGGCTGTGACAGTGCAAAATGAGAATTCTGTTGAGCAGTTCTGTCTTGCTCTGTTCTAGCTGGCAAAAACAATGCTATATGGCAGGGAGGCCTAACAGAGTTTTTGGCTCAATGCAATATGATTTGACTTGTTGTATTTTGCCAGGGCAATCCTATGAGCAGCAACAACCACATCCGTTCCGGACCTATGTTTGAGCTCAGCAGACAGAAGTGTGTGTGTGTGTGTGTGTGTGTGTGTGTGTGTGTGTGTGTGTG
>NC_045747.1:11125541-11128285 GCF_008692095.1 Etheostoma spectabile
GTGTGTGTGTGTGTGTGTGTGTGTGTGTGTGTGTGTGTGTGTGTGTCAGCTCGGCTGCGGCTGTCACTTCACCGTTTCAGGTGACTGGTAACATGGCGCCTGTGTGACACGCACATAGAGGACCCTGTCAAAGACTAACATCACACACAGCCACCGTGGTAGCACACCATCTCAGCTGCTATGACACGCAACCTTAACATATCATCTCTCTATTGTTCACCTTTTTGTCGAGACAACCGATGAAAAACATGCGTCAGCCTTGGGTGATGCCAGAGTGCCCAGCATTCCCAGCCAGGCGTGAACGATGGGGCATTACCAGAGCGATTAGCAGCAGCAAATTCAATTAATCTTGACAAATCTCTGCTGAGGCAGAAATGAAGAGAGCGACGCGCCCCCTCTCCTGGTAATTAAAAGTGGCCGAGTTGAGTGGCGTGCCGTGCCGTGCGACGGTGACTAGGTTTTGGGATGAACAGTTTCAGCTCTGAGTCTGAATGTGTCAGGTCATATTTACTTAGTCAGATGAGAACAAACACGTAGTAAAGCCCGCAGTATAAGTTGTGTTTATACACGTGTGCATAGTTTTTTCTAATTCATGTGTGTGTGTATGTGGTCCTGTTTCTCCAGCGGAGGAGAATGGCAGAGGACAGGGGTATTTGTCACTTCTTTGTCACCTCAAACAAGCAGGACTCTTCATCATAGAGGGATCAGCCTCCAATTTTCTAAGCTGCGCCATACTTTAGATGCAATCAACTAAAGTTTTTTTTTCCCCAAACATGGGGTGGAAAGATGCAAGTCAGCAGCTATTTAATCATCCCTTTGATTGCCTGGCGAAAAGAGAGCAAGCTCGCTTGTGCAGTCAGAGGGGGAAAAAACAAGGTTAGAATGTGTGAGGAGAAGAAGACAGGTACAACTAAGCAATGCTACCATGACCCTCTATGGACAGTACAATACAGGACACCAAGCTACAATACAGAACTTCCTGAGGACTAACAAAAAAAGCCAAGCGCCTCGAAAGCATCAGTCTTAACACAGCTAACATCGACTGAAAGACCAGAGAACAGAGGGCAGAGGAGACTCGAGGAGAACCCTTGTTGCCACTTGGAAGTGAAGAAGAGAGTCACATCAGAGAATAATCCCCAATGGCAAGAAACTCAGCTAACTTCTTATCTGTGAATGTGGCTGCAACATGACTCAACAAAGTCTTTCAAAAGGTAAACCGAGGGCACAAAAGCACATAGCAGAGAAAGGGCAAAGACTGAAAGAAGTGCTTGGAAGTCCCTGAGTTTCTTCAAGCCTCTCCATCAGAGCTGGATGGTTGGATATTTGAATACTTGTCACACCTGTAAAAGAAAAGAAAACGACAGAGACAGCAGAAAAGACTGAACAGAATGATAAGATACTTTGGCAGACTGATCGACAGAAAATTAAAATATAAGAAGAATGGGAGAAATCAGGCAAGGGATGAAGTTTAAGGACCGTTGAGTGTAAATGGGAGGTGAACGAAAGAAAAGCAGAATAAAGAAAGAGAGGAGTGAAGAGACATGAATTGAAAATAGGTGATATTGACTGTGAGAGATCATAAGAAAAAGAAGGATGAGTGAGAGACCTCAAAGATAAGAGATGAGAGGAGAATAAGAATAAGAAGTTGAAGAAGAGACCAAAGGAGGTTAACAGCGTGGTGGCGACTCGATCCTGTGGCTCGCCACATCTGTGCCTGAGGAAAAAGCAGAGAGAATCACCCTGATCAATCAAACAAACCCACCACCCCAAGAAGACCCATGTCTTCTAAATTTAAACCACCCCAGCACCCTCAATTTTCTTTTCACCCCTTCCTGCATCCCATTTCTGCTTCTGCCCGGTGGAGGGGAGCACCACTGCCCCTCCCCTCCAGCCAGGTGTTCCTGCACAGTAAGGGGATCAATGCTGAGTAATAATACATGAGAGGGAGGAGGGGAGACTGAGCGGAGATTTTCACATGAACGAGGATCAACACAACACCATATAATTCTTTCTGTGTCTGCTCCTTTGGCTGTGTGAGCGTGCTCTTGTTTGTGTGTGCATGTTTGCTCATGGGAGGACAAGTCAGAGGTAGAGAGAAAGAGAGCAACTATGGGTCCCCCTTTTGCAAGTGTGAGGTAGACTTGTGTGTGTTTGTTTGTGCACATGCAGACGTGCGTGTATGTCACACCTGCCCCGGAGCTCGAGCAGTGCCGTAAGGAAGTCAGCCGTTACCATGGGGACATTAAAATCTGTGGCACTCCAGGTTATGTGGTCTAAAATAAGCCCTTTGCTGTTTGTATTAAGATTTCTATTGTGAGGTGCAGTGCTGCCTCCCAGTCTCACTGCGCCCATTTTATATTTTTTATTGGAAATCAGAGGGACAGCAAAGGTGTTTGGCACCTGATAAAGGCAGTGGCATGCCCCTGGGTCAATCAGTGTGCGAGTCTGGGGGCGGTGTGTGTTACACTGCTGTGATCGCCAATAAGGGCTGACCCCACGTTTGCAGTGGTGTGTGTGAAGTGCTTATCGGACCCTGTGTTTCCATCCCCCATGTGAAAATCCCTCTCAGCTACTGTTGCGTTGCTCTGTCGATGAAGAAAACAGGTTTAGCACTCTGTGTGTGTGCATGTGTGTGTCTGTGCATTCTAGTTATATGAGAGAGAAAGAAAAGAGAAAGAGAAAGAAAAGAGAGCTAGAAAGAGAGAGAGATATAGAGAGAGAGCGAGAGAGAAAAAGAGAGAGAG
>NC_045747.1:11128295-11130681 GCF_008692095.1 Etheostoma spectabile
AGAGAGAGAAACCAGGTGAGGATGATTGTCTGTCTTGTTTTGTTTACTTGTGTCGAAAAAAAGCCATAGAAAGCAAGTGTGCATGTGTAAGTGTGAGAATATCATTTGTCGAGGGTTTTTGAGGGGCAGTAGGTTCAGGTTGAGGGGTAAGGGGAGGGATTGGAGGGGCGGTGAATGGGAGGTTAGGGAGGTGGGAGGGGGTGACAGGATCTCAGTACTCACTGTAGGGGACACACTCATACTGGATCTCCAGGTACTTGTAGGTCCCTGGGCATGGGTCTGGGAACACGTCCGACCCGGCTACCACCACACACTGGGTGCGGTTATTACACCTGCGAGAGTAGACAGACGGGGAAGGAAGGGAGAAAAGAAAGAGAAAGGAGGAAGTAAGTGAAAAAAATGACGAGTGCCATTGCCACCAAGACAAAGAGGAGTGGGTACAGAAAAAACATCTTCAGGCTCTGAAAGATGAAGAGAACGGTAGGGAAGAGAGTAATTTCACACTAGACTAGATCATGTGACAGCTGCACCAGAGGGGAGGTGGGAAACAGAGAGGGAGGGAGGGATGGGGGAAAAAGAGTGGGATGAAGGATAGATAGAAGGAAATAGGGAGGGAAGAGATAGAGAGAGGGCGAGTGACGTAAGAGTCTCCTCTCCAGGGGGATTGTGAGTGGGAGCAATTAGAGGTGAGAGAACAGGGAAGGACAACAGGGGCTAAGGCAAATACTCTACCAGACAAAAAAGAAAAACATTCACAGGCAAATACCTATATCTAAACAGCATTGCTGCATGCCTTCTCACGTTTTCACAACCAGAGAAACACCCAGAAGAAAAGATACACATCCTCACACACATGCACTCACTCATTCTGATCACATACTCCTTCTCTATCCAGGTCTTAGCATTTCTCCCCAGTGCTGTCTCTCACTCCATTCATATCTCAAGTCTCTGCTGAACTCACTCTATCATCCCATCATTTCTAGCAGTTGTGCTTCCTTTAACCCCTTAATACTCCTCTCTACCCCTTCCCACCCCTCCTCACTCCCCAAGCTAGCACCCTGTGCCTCCAATACATGTGTGATGGATAGCTGGGAGAGCGCTTCCATTGATCTGAGCTCAGAGGAAGCAAATGCTGAGCGTAAGCACAGAGAGAAGCTGTAAGAAGCCCCACAAATACTCTTGCAACAAAACATACACATTCACATAAACACACTCTCGCACATACAGTATGTGCCACTAAACACACACACACATACAACACCATACACATGCATGTCTCGCTAAGATGCAGAAATTCTGGACAAATAGTTGTGAAATAGCATCTTGTTTTCTTGGCCAATAACTGTCTCTGACTCGCTAAAAATACAACAGATCAATAGTTACCTCTGTGACATAATCTTAAAGGCGTCGGGCAGGTAACACTGCACATTCTCCATCTGGAAGGGGTCTGCGTCACAGATCTTGTCATCGGTGCGGCCGTAGTTGGCTGTCTCAATCATGATGACATCACTTCCAGGGCAGCGCAGCTCGATCGGGTAGCCTTCACATGCCAGCTCTCGACGCATCAAGCCAAAGGGCATCATTGACCGGCTCAGAGCTGGAGTGGAAAGAGGGAGAGAGGCAAAGTTATTGATAATTCAATGAATCTTAATAGTTTTAGGAGGCACTTTATTATTCAACCACATTGTAAAAATGATGTGTAGTATTTGACAAGAGCAGGCAGAATGAAAGTGGTTCCTATTGTCCTCATGTAAAACACAAATGAGCTATTATTGACTTGCCTTCACTAAGCAGTAATGGTTCAGTACTGTTGAAGGCACAGCCTTGCAATTTTCACATTGGAACATCACAGATACATATTGACATGACATTTGCAGCTACAAGCTTCTCCAATAAGATATTGCACCACTTGTGAAACAAACTGTGAGAGCTTCAAATGTTAAACTCCTACTGGGCAACGGCATATCCTACTCATCCCCACACCAAAGAAGAATTGTTTGTCCTTCCTTTGGTCTATTCCACCTCAACAAGGTGTCAGAGCAGCTAGGGTTCACTCTGAATAAGGAAGTCATACAAAGACCAAGCTAATAAAGACAATTTGTGCATGTGTACACCTTCACCTCTGATGTGTACACCATTTACACACCAACTGCTTTTAATCAGCCATCTGAGAGGCAAGTCAATGCACTACTGTGGCCAGCAGCAGGACTATGTGTGGAGAAGTGTCAGCAGGGACAGCGTGGTACTCAGGGTTAATCGCTGAGCCAGGCTGAGAGGCACGAAAGAGGGCTGCAAAGAGCTGTGAGAGAGACACTTGTTGTCTCTCTATAACTGAATACCTTTCCTACGTCTCTTCTATATTCACACACACACACACACACACACA
>NC_045747.1:11130691-11132733 GCF_008692095.1 Etheostoma spectabile
CACACACACACACACACACACAAACAAAATGGCTGCCGGCTTCATAGCTTCCAGCACAGGTGGAGACAGGGGCACAGAAACAGAATAGAAGTAGAGACAGAGTGAGTGATCTGGCAGTAAAAGTCTCTGTGGCATTAAAGGACAGCCAGTGTTTCTCCGTGCAGAGACTCATGCCAGAGACTGTGAGAGCTGCTGTCCATGGTCCTGAATCGACACAATTATTTTTGACAGAATAACATCCTAAGGGCCCTATTTTAACAATCTGAAACGCAAGTATCAAACGCCAAACTCAAGTAGCTTTGCGGGTGGCTCTTGGGCACTGTTGCTATTATACCGACGCAAATCTAAAATGGGTTGGTCTAAAGTAGCTGCATTACTCATAGGTGTGGTTTGGGTGTAACATGCAATAAACCAATCAGAGCGTTATTTCACATTCCCTTTAAAAGCAGGCGCGCTTGTTCCATGGCAGATGGCTATTATAATGGTAGATTTGCGAGGCGCACACCCTTAATACATCCATGGATGCACACCAGGAGCGGTTCACCTTCGAGGAGACGTTTACTATTGATTTTTCTTTTTGACAAAATATAAAGAAAGAAATGTCACAAAAACATACTTTCTGATGTTTTGGGCTTTCACTGAATCATAATCTTATGAATGCATGGTGATCATTTTTCAATGTTGTCATTGAAACATTAGACCGAGATTATCTCACTATAGACGATGCAGCTGTCTCTCCTCTAGGGCACATGCAGTTCAACATCGCATTAATCACATCGCCTTAAATCCTCTAATAGTTCCTCATTTATGTCATCAACACATGTTTCATGGAAATGTGTAAAACAAGGTCATATTTTTCCTTGTATTTATGTATGGTTTACAAAAATGGGAACTGCTGGGTCTGTGAGTTGAGAGAAGGAAAGTGTATCCGCGTATGCACACTACATTACGGCCAAGCATGTGCCCTTAAACTACCATCTGAATAACGCAACACTGACTTTAGACAAGGTTTTTCCTCGTCTGTGGCGGAATTGTTTTCTGAAACTGCAAAATAGCACTGGGAACGCGCCGGAACACACTCCTCTTTTTGATAAAGTTCAAGTTCATTTCCTAATTTACCAATGTGAGTCTGTGGAGGAAAAGTCCGTTGTGCATTGGGTGCAAAATAGGAATGATACATGCATTGGTGTACAAAGTAAATTGTCCTTAGTGTTGGAGCTGCATCAGAGACTGGTAGACGTGGAGCTCTCCACTGTCCTGAAAGAGAAGGCTTTGACTGAGCTCTCCTCTCTATTGTCACTGAGGAGGACATGACACGTATTAGGCTGATGGTGGGCATGTTGTCAAATCTAAACAGACCAGTGCTTGCGCCACTTAAGCAGGCTGGAGTTTAGAAGTTATTTGTAAACTGAGGCTCTCACTGCACAGCATTCCCCCCGCCAGACAGGCTCAGCAGCAGACAAGGGTACTGAGTCAGCCCCTCTCTCCCACTTGTGTTAGTGCTGAAACCCACAGAGCGGGGCTATTTTCCCTTCCTGACATTGAGCTAGCACTGCTTAGGTTTCAGCCACCGTCCATTCAGGAGGAGTGCCCATATGGGTCAATGTCAATGTCAGTCATCCCTGACATGCTCTGGAGCGGTGCGCTACATGATTCACTGCCATTGGACTTGCTCATATTTCTAAATGCCACCCATTTATGCAGCGGGGACTTCAGTTCAGTTGTGTAACTAATGCCATTAAGGCTGAATGACTTGCACAGACAGACTTCAAATCTTTTATGCCTCGCCAGCATGCAGTGCCAGTGCCAAATCACAAAGGCCTAGATGCAAAAGTGCATACTAATTAAAGCACACAGAGATGCAAACAGCAGCCAAGGACAGACAAACAAATCCCAACACAAACGCAAAAACTCACACAAACAAATTATCACATGCGCAGATGTACACGGCAGACAAGTGTGCACATTCTGTCACACACATACTTGCATGCATGCATGCATACACTCTCTCTCACACACACACACACACACACACACACACA
>NC_045747.1:11132743-11133878 GCF_008692095.1 Etheostoma spectabile
ACACACACACACACACACACACACACACACACACACAATCCTGGTGTCGCAGAGGGATTACAATGCATAGTGTCAGTGTGTGGCCTTGTTCTCTTAACTACCCTGTGGTGTAAGTACACAGCAGCATACAGCTGGCCGGCAATTAAAACCACACAGTGAGCCAAGAGGAGTGTAAAACTGAAGGGGGCCACCAGGAGTGATCACACTCAGTCCACTTAGCCCTTATCAGTGGGGAAAGACCACACGTTTAACATACTTTACATACCAAAGATGCTTTATACGGTAACTGTAACTGCCACACCACTGAGCACTGATACAAATATCTACAGTGGAAAGGTTCTGGCAAAGCAGCCTCTCCTCGGGATGTTAATTTAATTTCTTGGCTGTTGGTTGGCTGACTTAGTAAAAGGCTGTTTTGACAGAATAAGTACAGATACTCTTCACTGTTTTTGATCAATAATGGGCCATTTAATTGCTATTAGTTATGATGATCAGCTTGTGTTTGTGCAAAACAATTTCAGCTTATTACCATGACTGGTATGTCTGATATATTGTTTGTAGCTCCCTGACAATATAGTGACATGCAACGTTTTTATTTAGTCAACCTGAGCTTACACTGATCAAAAATGGTTTGTTTTTTATGTCTTTAAGGATCAAACTACATATAAAGAGTCTAATGCATCACAATGATGCAAACATTGAAAAACATTCATCAGTCCCATTATACACGGATTGTTATGTATGAGCCAAAATCCCTTATCTACATCAAGTATTTCTTTTTCTGGCCTAGCTGTTACAGTATACAGTATATATTTAGCCATAAATTCAGCACAGCCATTATTATTTGCCAGTACACTTCAATGGTGACAGCAACCATGATAACTAGCCTATTTCTGGCACCCCTTCAACTCTTTACTTTTGCCATATTGTATCATATTTCATACCTACATATTTCACACCCACACAGTTTGACAAGTTCCAGGTTTATTGTGGAATTCACTGTGTAAATACAACAGGATACACCTGACATACCAATTTACGCATAAGATTTTTGAATGGCAAGTGTGGGACTTAACTTCAAGGGATCCAGTGTGTGTGTGTGTGTGTGTGTCTGTGTGTGTGTGTGTGTGTGTGT
>NC_045747.1:11133888-11147128 GCF_008692095.1 Etheostoma spectabile
TGTGTGTGTGTGTGTGTGTGTGTGTGTGTGTGTGTGTGTGTGCCCGTGAGCATGCCCGTGAGCGTGCTTGTGTGTCAGCCAGATGGCCCGAGGCCTAGCTGGAGCTGGGGCTGGCTCTCAGCTGAGATGAGATGAGCAGAGGATAAGCTTGGACTGGCCATGGGCTACGATTGTCCTTCGCTCTGCAGGAATCCATTAAGGTTTCAGGGTCTCTTCAGCCAACACACACACAGATGCACACACATACAAACGTAGGCGTTTAGTCGTGCCTGTCAGACTCATAATAGCTGGATGACAAAGTGTCTTTCTTAGCAGCAGCCATATGTATAGGTAGATCTAATCCCTCACTGTGAGACTATGACTCATTTCCCCTGATATGTAAAACAGTATTAATATCTGTCATCAACAAGAAATGGTTACCAATGTTTTCACATATTGATAATAAAAGACAAGTTGATTTGCATAGATGTGGCAGAAAGAGATCTCTTACACACACACACACACACACACACACACACACACACACACACACACGGAGGCCTGGTGTCACTCCAGGGCAGCTGGTGTGAGTGGTTGAAGCGGTTGGCGTCATAATAGAAGCTCCATACAAATTAAGAGCAAGAGAGAGAACTGATTGGATTTGACTCAGTATCCTCACATAGTAATTACAGCCTGAGGGTGGATAGATGTGTGGACCCTCAGACAAGAACATCATATGGCTAAAAAAACTCAGCCAGTCTTTTTCACACACACTCATTCTTACCATTTTCCAGTCTCCACATCTATGCTCACTTTCATGCACACGCGCACACACACACACACAAAGCTTTGCCAAGATCCAACATCATTTTGAGATGAGAAGACATAACCTACAACCAACAGTTGTAACCAACAATCGATAAAACGACAATCTGGTTTGTTACAGCAACACTGACTGAGAGAGTACATTTAGAATTCTAAAACGTTCACAGTATGAATAGACATAGAAGATTTTATGGAAGCAAATAAGAGACCTAAGTCTTTGAACTTTAACAGCCACTGAATACTATATACTATATTGAAATATTTTATTTTGAAAAACATATATCTGAATTGATTTGTTCTGAATTCACCTCTTTGAAAATGAAATATGAACATTCTTGATTTCTATTTTAAACTGAATTTCAATAAACATTTTTCAATGATTACACAATCAGATACAAAATAATCAACTTAGAGAATTCCAGATAAAATATATTCAGATTGATCAAATTTGATTGCTCAAATTCAGACAGAAAAATTCAAGTTAAATATTCATACATTCAATAACACCCAGGCTACCCAGGAACTGACGTCTGGCCTATCAGAGCACGGCCTGTCTGTCATGTAATACGACATACATTCTGTTGACCCTGAGTTTGATTGTACATGAACAGCAAACTTACTGGAGAACCTTCGTTTTCCCTGGCAATCATCTTTACAGGTTCAATATCAGTGCCGATATCTTGGATTAATGACTGACAGGCCGTGCGCTGATAGGTCAGAGGTTGGTTTGATTGTGTGCAGGCTCAATTGCTTCTCCTGTCCTGGGTAGCCCAGATGTTACTGTGTGAATATTATAATTTTGTAAGTTTTGTAAGATTTTTTTAGTATCTTAATTTGTTACCATTAAAAAATATTTTTCAAAATTCAGGTTTTTAAAATGGAAATCAAGATATATAGATAATAGATCCATATTTAAATTTCAAAGAGGTGAATTCAGAACAAATCAATTCAGATGCGTGTATTTCAAAATAACATATTTCAAGATTAAGTATTCAGTGGCTGTCAAAGTTTCTTATTTGCTTCCATAGATTGCTCTACATTGAAACAAAACCAAAAACGTTCCATCATCAGCAGTGTGCTTTCAAGCATGAAAGCACTTTGATTTCAACATTGTTGTCTTTTGACCTTGGACGGTGTTATCACAGACATTGTATAGTGTGCTTTCTCAGAAATAATTGTTTGAGAAGGTTTGGCCTTACAGGTAGCCAGGGACTGTGAAAGCAACTTTGCAACTTTGCAATGGAATCACAATAAGAGATTATACTTGTGGAGCTTTGTGGCCTTAAGGCTGACTTGATAGCTGGATGGCTGACTGTCTTTTTTTCCGAAAATGTGATCAGCCCCTCTTAACCCTACTGTCGGTTCCAGCAGTCATCTCCTAATGTTACTCATTAGCATAGCACTGAAGTGCCAGAGAACATTCTCAACAAGCGGTAGGCCTGAGACAAGGGCATGCTTCCTATGAGGTGGGATTCTTGTTATATTACTGTCCCTAAAATCAACTTTAAATGGCATTAGGGCTAATATGTGAGTATCTAGTATCTAGAAACGATTCCTCGAGTAACTTGAATATTTTGATTACTAAAAATCATCAATGCAAAATGATTTGCTTCGAAATTTTATTTAATCAATGTTACGAATGTTGAATTGCTTACGGTGTTTCCGCACAGATGGTTATTACTGTCACACACCGGGCTGACGCTGCTGGCAACACATGCCATGGTGCAAATTATAAAATGAACAAAGAAAGCATTAATAGTGAGGGGGCAAGAGAAACGACAGGCTGGAGAAAACAACAACAACTGTCCAAAGTTTGTAATCAGTTCAAATGTAATTAAAACAAAAAGTCAATTACAATTTACAGGCTACAATGTGTCTACTCTACTGCAAAATCAAACTAGCTTACCACAATAATAGAACAACGTCAATGCCTCAGCATCTCAACAGGAAACATTGAGTCTAACTTAATCATCCATTCCATGAAGCTGACCAGACAAAAGTAAATCACAGAGTTGTATTGATCATGAAATTACACCAAACACAACAACTTCCAAAAACAAAGACAAGAAAATACATAATGGTGACCACAATTTGATCTAAAGAGCCGACTTGTTGACTATCCCTTTGGAAAAACCGCTGATTGTTGCGCACCATTTTCTCTCACTCTCTCTCTTCATGAAGAAACAGCTGATCTACTAGCATAACAGAGCTGTGTGACATTGTAATCAAATACATAAATGAAATTAGGTTGAGTATAACTAATACTTACATATAGGCCTACATTCAGATCAGTCTCAGGTTGAAACCTGTACTTCTGAAAGTTAAGTTGCAAAGTTTAAGGTAATGGTTATGTATGTTTATTTATGCCTTGATTTGAGGTTGTTATTGCATTTCAGAAAATGTTTTCGATAAAAACAATGTAATATGGCACTTAAATGCACTCAATATGTTTAGGTTTTTGAGAGATGGTATTGTAACCAATGTAAGCAATACAAATGTTGCTTTTCCCGAAAATTAAACCAAACTATTGTATATTATTGCTTTTTCAATAAAAATAAAGTAGGCTATTTGTTATCCAATTACTCAATTAATCAATAGAATAATTGATAGAATACTCGATCACTAAAACAATTGATAGTTGCATTGATTGGCATGTTTTTATTTCAGTTAGCTTAATAGCTGGTTTGATTTGCATTGAGAGATGATTTTATGGAAATTTCCCCATGCCTATCTCTAGGTATGGTGAAGGGTTTGTGATGATGTGGGGTTATTTTAATTCGTAAGGCCAAGGAAACTTTATCAGGATGCATAGTATCCTGGATCCATGAAATTACTGGCCTTTAAAAATAAAAATGTGCCTGCCTCTATGGGAATTTAACATAGGGGTCTGTATACGTATGGCCCCTGTATTTTAAGGATGAATGTAAATGTGCTGTATTTATATAGCGCTTTTCCAGTCTTAACAACTGCTCAAAGCGCTTTTACATCTACACTGTGGCCGGGGCTGCCGTAGAAGGTGCCACCTGCTCATCAGATAAACATTCACTCACATTCACACTCCAATGCGCAGCACCGGGGGCAACTCAGGGTTCAGTGTCTTGCCCAAGGACACTTCGACAATGACTGCAGGGGCGGGGATCAAACCACCAACCTTCCGATTGGCAGGCAACCGCTCTACCACTGAGCCACAGCCGCCCCATGAACATTTATTTATCTACAATACATTATTCATTCCCAATGAAAATTGGTGTCCTTAAAAGGTTGGATTTTCCTGAACATTTTTAATTAAGGCATTGAGATCAATTTCCAAGAGATGTTTTTTTATTCCTCTTTTTAATCAACTTTAGAAGGGGTGCGTAAACTTATTCAAGCCACTGTAGCAGTGGAATATTAAAGTATTATGCATACATCTACACATGCCATTGAATTCAGCTCTGGCCAAACGAGCTAACTCCCTTATGAGTTTTAGGTTAGTTCCTTAGTACAAAGTACTTAGTACTTAGAACAAGTAATGTTACAGTCATTGGACAAAACTGAATGATCGCAGTGATGGGAATCCCTCTCTAACACAGAATAATCCCGGCCAATTTCTCCAGTACTTTATCGGTTTAGCGCTGTATCTTAGCGACTCATTTAGCACAGCGAGTTAGTGTAATGACTCGCTGGAGCATGGCCTGTCACCACAGACAAGCTGAGGCGATGCGGCCAGAACTGTCACATCCAGGCAGCCTTCAAGCAGAGGAGTTGTGACAAAGTGACATCCTGAGACAAACCTAAAGGCCTAACATGAGGGTGCAGGGGGTAGGGGCTTTTTTAGCCTGTGTGTGTGTGTGTGTGTGTGTGTGTGTGTGTGTGTGTGTGTGTGGATGGAAGGTGGTAACACTGGCCTAAAAGCTGGGATGCTATCTTACTTCCTCTGACTCCTCTGCCTGTCTCCTACAGGCAAAGGAGACAATGGAGATGAGATGAGGAGCGACTGTATGGGGAGTCACCAGCAGTGCTATAAGGTCAGAACACAAAGCAGCGCCAAAATGACACCCATTCACTGTGATGGAGCTGAGTAAAGCCAACACACAGGGAAGAAGAAATGGAATGTCAGAGCAAATTAGACAGGGTAACAATAGAAAAAGATAGAAACCATCAACCTAGATGCTGGCAGAAGATGAACATGATGACTGTTCTTTGTGAAGGTCACTGACATAAGAGGAGTGAGGCAGAAAGATTTGTAGGAGAGAGGACCTCCTATTGTTTTGATTCACTTAGCACAGACCGCTCAACAGCCCAGTCCTCTAACTGAACTGAATTACAGTACAGCCCATAACATTACATCATTCATAAGAGAATTTAACGTGGCCTCGTTGGAAATGGGATACAAACATCCTAATGCAACCCATACTCATGCATTTGCAATATTGCTCAAAATTATTGCAGGAAAACACACACAAACCCTAAACCCCTTCCACCCTCCACCTCAAGAACTGTGTGTGTGTTGACAAACTTTGCTGTCGGGGAAACTAGCAGGCATAGCAGAGAGATTAAGACAAGCGGTTAAAAAGCCACTGAGACAGAGCAACACACACACAAACTTGAGGAAGGAGGAGAGACGGGACGTGCTCATACTGTCAAACCACTTCATTGCTGGCCCTGGCGCCTAATTATGCAATAAAAGCGCTTCAGCGGGGGGAAACAGCATAGCCTGAAATAAAAATCAGCCTGCCTAAAAAGTAGGAGATTCACCCGGTGTAAAATATTCCCCCTCATCTCCCCAGGGATGGGAGATGTGCTACAGGCCCAACACAACTCCATTCTGTTCTCTGTTCCCAGCACATATCACAAGAGGCAGGACAGCAGACAGTGAGTCAGACCTAGATTCATATAAACATTGTGGTTGAGTAAAACTGCAGGTGATGCAGGGAAACAGCCACAGGGATGTAGTGAGAATAGAGCAGAGAGGGAGAAGCAGAAAGAGAAAAGTTAGGAAGGTGGTAAGAGACTGAAGAGAAGAAAGTGATACAAAAAAAGAGGGGGTGTGAGAAATAAAGTGTGAAGGAGAGTAGGGGCTGAGCTGAATGAGTACCATGCAAGGCCTGCTGTCAGAAAGATGTGTGTGTGCATTTAGAAGAGATGCAAGTCACATCCAGAGACCAGTTAGAAAAGATAAGTGTCAAAGCCCATCCCTGCCGCTGCATTAGACACTTAATTAACCTCCTTTTACGCAAAGCCAAAGGCTTGGACGTGTTGACAGAGTGTGTGTCTGCAGGATTTTTTTTCTGTGCATGTTTATTAACTGATTTACTGATCGATCTGTTTGTAAGTAGGTATCTACAGTGTGCAGCATTTCGGGTGCTCCTGTACCTTCAATTTTTAAATCTATGAATTAAAAATACATTTCAAACAACTGAATCTCTCCTATCCTTGTATGCCATCTTGTTCACCTGCCGTGCACTTGCAAATTACTACATGTTTCCTCCTCTGCTTTTTTCTTTTTCACCTCAGTATCATCCCTCGATCCCTCATCCAATTTCATTCACCCGGAAACTCTCTCATTCACCCTCCCCACCCGCCTTATTCACCGTCCCCTCGTTCTCTCCAATGCCACCATTCTTCCCTCTTTCCTTCCCATCCTTTTCTTCTCCTTCACCCCCTCTTACAGTTTTACTAGCCTCTCCACTCATCCATCCCTCCTCCTATGTTTCTTTTTCTTCCCCTCTCTACACTCCATGCCCCTTGGCTGCCAGCCATAAGCTGCTGCTGGTAATTATCAATCTGCAGTCCCAAAACACACAAGAAGCAAATGCAAACATTCTCGAGCCCATGACATGCTTTAACACACACACACACACACACACACACACACACACACAGTCCTTCACGGTTACAAAGCCTCAAAGTTACGCAGCTAGGCCCTGAGAGAAAAGAGGCAGCTATCACACGACTGCACAAACAGGAACACAGTCCCCAATCCTTTATGTAGGAGCTTGTTTGCGGTACACAAATCAAAGTACACATACTAACATACCCTGACGCACACAACTACAAGCAAACACAAACACACAAACAAAATGGGCACACACACATGCACAAACACACATACACTAACACTGTGAACGAATGAATAAACAGAAAAGCACAGTCCGTATTCAGGTGCAGACACATGAGAGCAGTGTGCGTCATCTTCAAAGGGAGGTTTAAAAGAACACACCGCCACTCCGCGCTGGCCTCTCCCTCCTTCTCCCGCCCACCTACGACTACCAATATATGTTCAAAGGCCATCCATTAACCTTTCACTCACACAGGCCTCTCTGTGATCTACTGCTCTCAGCCAAGGGCTTTGAAGAACACAGCAACCCCCAGCACCGGGGAGGGAGCAGAGGAGGTAGCGAATGAGAGTAGGACAGAAAGAGGCAAAAGAGAGTGAACGGAAACGAAATGGAGGTAAACAACTAGAGATGTGTCCTTTTAACGGATGGTAGGCAGAGGGTAAAGAAAGGAAAAAAAAGAACCGGGGGGGTGATAATTGAGGAGGAAGGCTGGACAGACAGTAGCGTAAGGCAAAGAGGAGGAGGCAAAAGAGCAGGTGGGGAGGCTGGAAGGAAGAGAGAAGGAAAATGATAACAGAGGAGGGAATAGGAATAGAGAGAGGGAAGGCTAGCAAAAAGACGGGAGTCCAGGGGATGGAAATCACAACGCAGGAAGGGAGAAATATCTGAGGTGTTAGGGGAGAGAAAGCAGAGAGATCAGAGGAAAATGAGCGGCGAGTGTTAGGAGTGAGAGAAGTGAAAAAAACAGACTGTTCCTAGTAACATTAGGAGGCAACAAAAGCCTGAAAACACACACAAGAGTCGAAGAGAGATAAACTGGAAAAAAAGGGCTTTACAGTAGTTCTTTATTGTAAAATCCAGATGATACGCAGGAATATTCACAAGCTGCTAGATTTGCATTTAGTATCGGTAAAGCTTGTGGATTTCATTTTTATGACAGAGAAAGAAACATGGTAAAACACATTCAAAAGTCATTTTGAGTCACATTGAGAGCATTTAATTCTCTCTATAGACACATAAAGTAGCCACTTCTGATGGCTACTGTATGTGTGTTATAAAACACAAAGCTACAGTATTAGAAACTTGAAAATACAAGTTGTCCGTTCTGAATTTGAACCAACGTAAGTCATCTATCTGTTCTGCTGTATCTAGTGAAAAATACCGCTAAGGACACTTCCCAAATTAATTGAATGTATGATAATTAAAATAAATAATTCAGCACAACCTTAACAGCAGCAGGTGCAGCACCTAGGAGCATAGAGAAGAGTGTGACCCTCATTGACTTGTTTTATGTAATTGGTTATTTTAGTGTCACCTGGTTCTGATCAGCCAGTACCTAGTCTTTTTCTTAGGGTTCAAAACGCAAAAGCAGTAGATCCCTTCTATGTTTGTCTGTTTTAGTTATTATTGTTATTTGTTGTCTGCCGCGCCGAATGAGGTAGAAACAATGCAAGCTTTGAAAGGCCACGCCCCCACACCGTAAGTCTGATTGACTTGAAATTTCTCACACAGGTGCAGCTTTATGTGCTCTACAAAAAAGCCTCAAGGATCAATAAGGTCCACCTAGAAAACTTTCCCGCCATTTTGAATATTTTTAAAAACACATTTTTGAAATCTCCTCCTACACCGTAGCTCCGATTGCCACCAAATGTTTAGTGAATCATCAGTGGATCAAGCTTATTACAAGCTGTATAAAGCATGTCCATACCTCAATTACTTTTCAAGTTATTGACCAATGAACTTCGAATGAGGCGTGGCTCTGGACATAATTAAATCAAATCAGCAATCATAAGGCCACTCATCATAAAACTCAACATAAAACACAGAATATGTTCAACTAATTGCCCCAGATATACACATACAGTTTTATATACATACGCCACTAGGGTGTGAAAGCAGCCTGAAAGTTTCATTCACATTGAACACCAGGGGGCGCTATGAATGCAAACAAATGTAATGACCTTGTCTATATCCTTAGCGTTCCACAGGAGATTTAACGCAAATCAGGCTATAAATGACTAAATGTTTGTCCAATCAACACAAAACATCCAGGAAATGTCTACATAATAACCTCGCACATACACTGCAAGTCTCATTCAAATTGACTACTAGGGGGCACTTTAAATGCACAATAACTAGACATGGAATGACACAAATCAAGATTTGAGCTTTGAATTGCAGCTGGCAGCTTTATTAGCAATTGTTTTTGTGTTGGTCATCTGCTTTTGTCAAATTGCCGTGAGCTGGAGTGAGCTATTTATCACACTAAATTGAAAATAAATGTTTTTGACAAATCAGTTGTAGGCATTTTTAACAAAGTGCACTGTTTGTCCTTTGTTACAAAGCTTGCAGGATATGTTTTGTAACGACGTTGGATCACATATGTGAGATTACATTAAAGTCACTATTTAGAAAAAAGGTTTGAACCCGCGAATCGCTGCTATGTTTCTGTTTTTGCCAGTACCTCGTCTATATCCTTAGCGTTCCACTTCCAGGATTGCTTCGGTGCTGCAGGAAATTATGCCGAATGCATGTATTTTCCATTTCCTTACGCTTTCTTTGTGTTGGAATTTTAAATTTGGTGGATTTATGAGGACTACTTAATTGTTGACTGCTCATCAGATCTCTACAGGGTAAATTGAGACAGCTAGCCTGACTATCTGTCCAATCTTCTCTCGTACAACGTTTTTGCAGCGGCTCTGTGCGGAGTTTAGCACCTCCCATGATGTTTCTGATGTGTTTTAAGAAATGCCATTAAACCAGAGCACGTTTTTCTCCCATCCTCGAATGTTATGTGGAGTAGCCAAACCCTCCTTCAGCGTGCTTTGAAGGAGGGTCTGGCAAAGCAAGTCTAGCTAACAGAGGTGGAAAGTAACAAAATACATTTACTCATGTTACTGTATTGAGTAGTTTTGTTGTGTATTTTGTATTTTTCAAGTAGTTCTTAAAATCAGTATATTAAAATGCACTTGATTATGTTTTGAGTGAAGTATTCTTTTGAGGGGCGGCTGTGGCTCAGTGGTAGAGTGGTTGCCTGCCAATTGGAAGGTGGGGTGCGATCCCCGCCCCTGCAGTCATTGTCGAGTGTCCTTGGGCAAGACACTGAACCCGAGTTGCCCCCGGTGCTGCGCAGGAGTGTGAATGTGTAGAATGTTTTCTGATGAGCAGGTAGCACATTGTACGGCAGCCCGGCCAGTGTATGAATGTGTGTGAATGTATCCTGTAGAGGTAAAGGCTTTGAGCAGTGTTTAGACTGTAAAAGCGCTTATATACAGTACATTACATTATGTCTTTCGCTACGTTACAACTCATCCAATACTGAGTTAAAAAGGTAGAGCAAAAACCCACCCCCTTGTATTTGCATCTTTATTCACATGCTGGGATTCTGTACAGAGATGACCGCGTTCCACCACACACACACACACACACACACACACACACACACACACACACACACAGCTGAGCTGAGCTGAGATGTGTGTGCGTTAAAACACGCAGTAGCCTGACTGGGAACGATACAAAGAGGATTACCAATGGCCGATGGGGCAGATGTCCTCACGCAAGTCTAGTTACTGTAACTAAGTATGCTACAATAAAACCTTTTTGAATAAAAAGTCAATACTTATTAATGCACTAACCTGTATAGACAGGCTTAAACATATAGAAAGCAATATTTCAATCTGCTCTGTCTCCTCAGTCCACCGCAGTGTTTTACACAAACACAGCTCTACTCTGCAAATAGTGAATTTTTACAAACAACTTAACTGTAGTCTAACTGTTTATCTTAGTTTGCCGGGAATCTTGAAAAATTGACAAATTCTAAGCCAACCATCCCCTCTGCTGGAGTGGTAAATCTATGGATGTATTAAAAGACCAAAACAGATGGCTATTTAATATGCACGTGAATGACGCAATGTTATGTTCGCCTTCTTCATTCTTGATGATGATGCTGGTTGTATTCTTTTACAACAGCATCATTACATTGCAAATGAGGCATACATGACGAATGCATAGCCTGCTCTTCAGTCCATTCACCATTAAAGCTGGGCTTTTCCACTGCAATCTTTCACTTCAGCGTCTTTGACAGTGACTTTTTTTCCTGACAACAGCCATTTCTTTCTGCAAGCATTTTCCACCAATCAGGACATTGCATACTACAACCATGTTTTAGTAATCATAGACTTTAACCATCACTCCTCAGTGAACTGTCTACTAGTCTGAGATATTTTTCTTGTTAGAATAGGCATATTATGGAAATATTTTATTTTCTTTATTTGAAAGTCCAGCTCCTGGAATGTCTACTTAGAAAAATTCTGGCCCTTGGAAAAATGTAGTTGATGGCCCCTGCACTACAGTGACGAATGATCAGCATCTGGGCTGCCTGCCAGGCGCAAAACAACATGTTTTGTGGCATTGCTAATTTTTGTCAACCCACGTACTGTATGTAGGACAATGGCTAAATTAATACATCTAATTAGCTCATACAGGCTACTTAAGTGTGTAGGAGCTAGCTGCTAGTCTGGGCTGTGAAAATTAGTAAAATGTATCAGCAGCGTGAACGGTAAAGGGAGAGCTCAGTTTGAGAGGATTGTAGCATGACATGTTATGTGTGACATGTGTTACGTTGTTATTACATGTGCATATATGTGTATAGAGATTTATACATTTTTCTTTAATTAAAAACAAAATAGATTTATGACCCCTTGATTTATTTCCACTACATGGGAGAGATCCCCACGGCAACGCCCTGTTTTACAGTTCAAAAAAAAATGTATGTAAGTAACTTTAAGTAAGTACATTTTAAATGAACTTCTTATTACTTTTACTCGAGTAATTTTTCAGATAGGTATTTCTACTTGTACTTGAGTAATATTTTATCAAAGTATTAGTAATTTTACTTGAGTACAATATTTTAATACTTTTTCCACCTCTGCTAGCTAATACCATACACAACTTCAGTGCTCTGCCCAGTACTTCAGACCTGTCTGATAGGTAGAAAAGGGTAGAGCTTAGAGTTCACACAACACACATTAAAGCAATATGCTGTTCAGCAAATTATAACAAGAAGCCAAGTGCATATAGCAAGGTTAGTGGCACTACTGCTTTATTGCCTCCTCTCGAGATATTATTGCTACAAGCCTGTCAGAGAATCAATTCTTATGAATTAGTAAGTAGGTTGCAGTTTTGAAATGATCATTTTAATATTATTGTATTATGGGACTGAAAGTCTACACTCTCTCAGTGCAAAAATGTAATATTGGATGTGCTATCAGATGAAGTATTTTTTTATGATCTTCACTAGGGTTGAGCAACACTATTGCCTCATTTCCACTGCATGGATTGTCTCAACTCAACTCTGGCACCAGGTGCTTTTCTCTATTTCATTTTCCACTGCGGATAGTTCCCCCTCAGTGTAGACGCGATTTTGAGCTTATTGCCATAGCAATGTTGCATAAAACGGCTGGATTGTTTGTTTGGCAACGATGTCTGCATATCAGTTGTGATACGTAGTGTACAGCGTAGTGTACGGCATAGTTTTGTGGCCTGCCTTTTTTTATCTATTTAGGGTGAATAAATAAAACTAATTAAGTGGCTTGGCTTTTTTAAAATGGGGGCTTTTTTCAAGATGTCCTATGTCACACTAGTGACTTTTCTCTTTGACCAGTCTGTGGTCCTTTGTGTTTTAACACCATCTTTCAGTATCGACTCAGCTTGCTTGGAACCTCGACCGAAGTGGCACCAAAAAAAGTACCAGGTACTATCCACAACTTTTGCTAATAAAAGCAAAAAAATGAGTCAAGTTGAGTAGAGCCATGCAGAACAATGCAGTGGATATGCAGCATTAGACCGAAAATAACTGTCAGGTCAGTCATTAAAAAAAGCATCTGGCTTGGAAAAGCATGGTGAATTCTTCATGTGGCCCTCCATGAAAATAACTACCCACCTCTGCATTATAGAAAGCAAAATACTGCATTGAGATCAGACCCCATTCAGACATTGTCACAATCCAGGGATAGTCGAGAGACTACAGCACTTTGTTGAGAAGATGTGTAAAAACAGCTAGCCCCTCTATCCTTGAATAACAACTACAGTTCAGGGGAATAGGCATAGAAAAAAGCCGGGAAGAGGAGGGGAAGACAGATAAAAATGTCTGAGTGTGCACTAAAGGACCAGGAGCCTTTACACGCGACTGATCTGAACACAGGGGAGATGAGAACAGATTCCACCAGTCAGCTGACGCTTTCACTCACTCACACACACACACACACACACACACACACACACACACAAATAATGTGAACACACTCATGCAAACACAAAAACCAACATAGATTCTTGCACTTACATTACAAACACATGGACATACGCTGCTACACACACACACACACACACAC
>NC_045747.1:11147138-11171796 GCF_008692095.1 Etheostoma spectabile
ACACACACACACACACACAGTGTGTACAAGCTTGCAAATGTACACACCTCACATGCATTACAGACTGAAAAGACACAGGTATCCTTATTATGGTCTTGCTTCCACCAATGGTGCATATCAAATGCCACACATACTCACATGCACACATGGATGCTTACACCACGCTAAATGAAAGTTCTGTGTCAGGGATTTATCACGTTCGGCGCAGCTGCCTGCAATGCCTTCCACTTTAGGCAAGTCTAATGGGCTTTCAGAGCAACAACGCTGCATAGGAAGGGTTGTACAGTATGAGCATTCTGTGGAATCAGCGGGACATTCAGTTTGTCAGGGTATTCTTGTCCGTCTGTCATGGAGCCTGCCTGGCAAGGCAGGCGGAGGGGCTTGGTATATGCCGCTAGGAAGTTGGAATATGACTTTATTTACCTAAGTTAGTAAGTAACTTGCATTCACAGAGGAAAATGTTGTTTTTGTTTCCCACAGCCACTGCATTTCAAAAATAAATGGAGAATTGCACAGTAAATTAACAAGTAAATAATAGTGCAGGTGAGTGGGGTTTTTGGGACAAAGCAGGGAAGAAGTATGTGTGCAAAGCTCATGCTGGTTAGGAATATTTGCATTAACGAGCTAGTAACTAATGTGTGAGTGTTAGGAGTAAATATTAGAATGTGCAGCCAGGAGTAGAGTGAGGTTAAAGCATGGCAGATTAGTCGGGACACCGAGGAGGAGCAGGGGTACACATTAGACTGTGAAGCCATGTGTGATGATCCTGCAGGTTTCCAATTGAGCTCTGATTAGCTTGAGAGTGATTTCAGCAACTCTCGTCAATTCAAAACCGTGCCCTCTTCCTTTAAATTCTCCCTCCCTTGCATTTTTTTTTTATTCTCTCCTGCTCCTCTGGCCACACTACACTAGAATAAAGAAAATACATTTCAGCCAAAAGTCGGCTGCCAAAATTATGAGCACCAAAGAGCTGTGGGTGTGTATACGCATGTGCCTACGTGCATGCCTTTGTGCCTGATTCAAGTAGCAAAACATTTTCCTAATTTCACCAAACCAAATGTTGCGTCTGCACATTAGGGCTGAATACAGATTACAGTTAATTGATTATTAACTACTGCGGTGCCCATTGAAAATGTGCCTATTTGGAACCAGCGCTTACTTGGCCTGTGGTATTGCTACTTGTAGAATTCATCAAAACAAAATTGTACTCCAAAATGACTTACAGAAGGACCCCAAACTACCTAATATGCAACTCCACTGTATAGCCTACTACTGACTTACAATGTAGGCTACTTATACAAAATATCACAATGACAATGTGGAGTAATCAGACATTGGCGTCATGGACTCATGGCAGTGTGGTACCCACCCGGCCCATTATGAGAGCTAATCAGCACATATCTGCGTGCATCAACCAACAGAACCGGACCGTGTGTGTGTGCAAAAAGAGAGAGAGACATGGTGTTGTCTTGTGTCGGATTGTTAACGAATTTAAAAATGATTATATTATGCTCATTTTCAGGTTCATAATTGTATTTTGAAGTTGTGCCAGAATAGGTTGAGACAGCGGGGCCCGGGTTAAACTCTGACTTGCGGCCCTTTGCTGCATGTCATTCCCCCTTTTTCTCCCCTTTCACTTCTTCAGCTGTGCTGTTATTAAAAGATTTAAAATGCCCAAAAAATTATCTTTTAAAAAAAACTTGACACTGCACTGACTCATGCGCGTAGCAAGACACCAAGTTTGAAATCCATCGGACTAACGGTTCAAGAGGTATGCACATGACACACAAACACACAGACACACACACACACACACACACACACAACACACAGAAACACAGACACACACACACACACACACACACACACACACACACACACACACACACACACACACACACACACACACACACACACACACACACACACACACACACACACACACACACACACACACACACACACACACCTTCCTGTATTTATAGATAGATGCATTACCCCACAAGTGCCAGGTCATACAGATAGTTGGATTATTTCCCCGCAGATGTGCACAGCCACACACAAACACAAAGTAACACCGCCAGAGGCAAAATTTGCCCGGTGGAACACAGCGTACGCTACTTAAATCCAATATTACAAAAGCAGCCAAATTAAGATGGAAAAAAAACAGCACCTACTTAAATTAGATCTGCACCTGGTCAATCAGAGCTTAGAGTACACAGTAGGAAGGCTGAAACCAATACTGACACAGGCATAAACAATCACATTTTAGATTTAACCACCTTCCCTCAGTTTCTTCGTCTACTCCTTCATCACTAGCCCCGCCCTGTGGCGACTGCGTCTCCACCTAATGCTCCTCCCCCTGCTCGTCCACACTGTCCATCACCCAGCGGCTTGTTGGCACAGAGATGACTGAGAGCATACAGCAGATGGTGTGCTGCTGTCTGTGTGGCAGGCCACTAGCAAGACAACCAACAGCCCCTCCTTTCCCTCCTTGGCCCTCCTTCTCCCCTGCAATCCCTGTCTACCAAACAAACACACACACACACACACACACACACACACACACACACACACACAACACACCCTCCAGCATCACTTCAGCCCAACCAGGTCACCTGCTGCTACACATACAACAGCTAGCTCACACACTAACACAAAATTAAATATCTTTTGGTACATGGCACATTCAAAGAGGTCACACATATGGCACCATTACATGCACGGATTCCCCCTTATATTCCTGCTATGCTTCAACTAACATCAAGATGACACAGAATGTTATTGACACTCACACATACTCTCTCTACCTTGCTCACAATCTCTCTCCGTCTCTTGTAGACAGTTTGGTTAATCAAGTGCAGCATTTCAAGCCCGGTCAGCAAGTCAATATACTTACATCCTCCATCACATAGCTGACATATAAATATTACATCCTCATTTACAATAACCTGGTCAGCCCAGTTACAGCCAGCCAACCCAACAGTAGCTAATGTGTTTATTACAAGGTGGCTTAGTTAAGCAGTACAAAATTATGCCTTGTTTAATAAGCAGTATACATGCAGTATGAATGCATGAGTTTAGTTATTTGTAATGTAATGTGAAAAAATAAAGAAATACCACAACACTTGTAAAATTTATCACACACCTGGTGAGGATGGAGCAATGTTGCAGAAAGCCACAGCACAGGTGAAGATGATCCAGACTGCTAGAGCCATGCTGGAGGCTGACCAGGGGGCAGGACAAGGGGTGATGCTAATGCGTGAGTGATCCTGCAGAGAAAAAGAAATAGAAATATCAGAGAGGTTAGTGCCTCATAAACAGATGTAAGTGCCTCATAAACAATTGTATGAAACTGGATGTCCATAAAGAGGAATATTTCTACTGTACTGTTTTGCATTCTTACTCCTCTCAGTATAGCAGAGGCTCCCCCTGTGGTGGTCAGGTATAATGATCAGACAGGGAGATATGAGGCCATTTTGTGCAGGATGGCATGGCAACAGCTGTTACCACTACCAGCTCATCACTCCAGTGTTTGAACGCTTGATTGAATCAGACATGCTACATATGTTTTGGGGCTGTTAATGGGGCTGTATTCAACATGTGAAAAATAAATGCTGTGGCTGTGTGTGTGTGTGTGTGTGTGTGTGTGTGTGTGTGTGTGTGTGTGTGTTTGCGTGCGGGCATGCACACAAAGCGAGATGGTGAAAAGCAGTGACTCAGTCAGCATTGCCGTAGGGCTCACACATCTCATTTCCTAATAAAATAAATCATAATCTGGAACTTTAGCTCTGATTTTTTGACAATAGAAACTGCTCTGCCCCTGCAGGGGCTGGAAGACAGAAACAGTAGAGACGGTATTGTTAGAGCTAATACTCCTCCTGCTGAGCTTGCTGATAAAACAGACAGATTGGACTGCATCTGTGTGTGTTTGTGGGTGCAATTTCTTTTTTGGAAGGGGGTTTAGAATTTTCTTTGATCTTGCCAACCCTTTATACCTTTTATTTTATGGATCCTACCAACTTCTACTGTAGGAGGGCATGCATGTACTCTCTTTTTCCACACACAATGCCTTAGCCTTTTCCACTTACCTACTTACCAGATCTTTTCAGTGAGAACAAATTTCCAATGTTAACACCCCCAACAAAATATGTAGTACAGATTACAATAACACTAATTTTAATCTAAACTTTACCTCAAGACATACATCAAAAGGTCCAATATGTAATACATTTACTGTAATAAATCAAAAAATGACCCCGAAGAATCATCACATATTAAGGAAACATGCAAAGTTGAAATACTATCTTTTCTGACAGCAATGCTAATGCAGGTATTTTCACCTTTTGTAATTCTTATTCCGTGACAGAATTTCTATTTGTGTTTTGGCCTGTATATTGTTATCAACTGCCCAGTTGCCGGATATACCTTTAAAAACGTAAAGCCAGCTCGCTACAGCTGTAACGTTAGTACAGCCATGAAAGCAGCAAACAAATGAACGGGATCACGGAGATAGATTCTACCCGACCTAAAAAAAACGTCATGTTTCTAACAGTTGTGTGACCAAAGACGTAACAAACCTGGGTAAATATTAGAGCTGTATTTAAAAGATTGAGATAGTTTAGAGCCCACAAGGTCGCGGAGTTGGCTAATTTCCTACTGAACGGGTAGGCATTAGCTTCCGGTTAATTTATCAGGGAAACTAGAGACGGGCATATTGTATCATTTCAACACTTTGTAGTCACATTGAATTGTATAGCTATAGTACCTGAGTTGTTTACTTACTCGCAAAAACATTTGAGACACAACCAGTAAAGGGATCCCAACTGGTCCTGGCTAACGCCGCCATGCTAACCCTGCTAACTGCTAATGTTACCGGAGGACCAGACAATTTTTAGCGGTTCCTACTATAATTCTAAGCTGAGGAAGGGTGTCTGTTAGTTGGGAACAGAGCTGTGTGTGAGCACGGGCTTTTTATGTCAATATAGCCAGCATCTAACGTTAGCTCAGCCTGGCAACCAAAGTGAACTTCGAGTCTGGGAAGAAAGCGGCGGGGGTGACAACTCACTCCAGTATTTGTACTACAGTAACTATTTTAAACACTAGCTGTCAGTATTACATATTGCACCTTTAAGTTAGAGAATTGGAATTATAAAAAGTGACAAAAAAGTCCCTGCATTTTTGTAATCTTTTGTGTTTGCTCAACAGAACACACATCCACATGCAGGCATGGCCAAGCTCTCTTCTCCTGGCAGCCAATATGGCAGGTACTGAGTGACAGGGTGGCTTCGCCCCCTCTCTTCATCATCACTGATTTGGCTTCCCCTCCACCTCTCCAGCCCCTCCTCTTCCTGACCTTCTCTGATATTTATCCTCCTCCCCAGTGGCAACGCCCGGCCTGCAGCCACCAACCTGCCAGTGTGTTGTTGTGTGGATTAGTATGTTGGATGTCGTAGAGTGAGAGAGAAGGGGAGGGCAAACAGCACACACACAACCTCTGCACTAGTGCAGCCTGTGCCTTATTTTGAGTTTGTTTGCAACCACTCTCTATGACCAGAAGCTGAGAGAAAAGGACACGCTCAGAGGGAGGGCAGGAGAGACAAAGGAAGAATAGAAAAGCAGTAAACAAATAGCAATAGATATGTGATGTGGTACTGTAGAGGTCTTGGAGGCACCGCTCTCTCTTACAGCCTTTCTTCCCTAACCCCCAATCTGTCTGTAATATTAATGGTCAAAAACTCATCCCCTCCTGTGCAGTGACAGGCCATCGTTTTTTTTTTTTTCAACTTTTGTATGTTTTAATAAGAAAAATCTGTCTTTCCGCTTGTTTCTTTTGACTGTGCTTCTGTCTGTACATTTCAACAAAAGCTCTCCTGTGGTCTCAGAAGATGAGGTGGGCCAGAGAAAGAGAGGAGGGAGGGAAGGCAGGTTGGGGATTGAGGAAGGGTGGGAGAGAAAAGTGCAGGGTGGACAAATTGGTTTTATTTTGTGACAAAAAAAGCAAGCATTACACAACATTCTGTTTCAATGTGGTAGGAAGAGAGAACATAAGGAATAGAGAAAAGAAGGTTATAGCGTTAGCCAAAATGAAGAAAAAGAAGAAACAAAGGAATTACAGAACAAAGGAACAAAAAAGAAGAGAAACTGCTGAAAATAGCTAAGGGAGAACAGCAAAGGAATAGTAAGAAATGCCAAAGGAGAATGCATTTCTTCTGCCAGTGTCTATGAGTCAGTGTGCCTCTGGGTGGAGGAAGGTTAGGAGTGGAATTTGTGGAGGGTGTGAGATGGGTGTCTTCACCCTCTGTGCTCTCCCTACATGGAGGATGTTATGCGCCCGAGGCCAGAGGCTGACCTTTTGCACTGATCACTTCCACCATTATTATCATCACTGTTTCTCTTCTAATAAAGCGGAACATCATATCCCTATGAGACCAGAGCCCACAAAATGAGAGAATGGACAGCAATTTCCCTGCACTGGTGGAAAGGTGAGGAGGACGGGCAAAAGAGAAAGTGTGAGGCAGGGCAAATGGCAGTCAGTTGTATCAACACAAAGACATGCGGCTGTCTAAACGACGCAATGGCAGAGTTACACTTAAGTGCACAGCTTGGTCATCTTGTTTGGGATGCTACCCTCTGTTTTTTCAGCAATTGATTTACAGGCTGCCTTGATTCAAAGCAAATAACCTCATTATCCACTTCTATTGGATCATTACGATAATCACCATGATCATTAGGATCCCTTTGCTTTAGCAGACTAGCTCATTGAGAACAGGGTGTTACAAGTCACAAGGGGTACTGGTAAAGGCTGTGTGTGTCTGTCACGAAAACCACTCATGTTTACCCCATCACGCAAATCATTTCTGTAAAGAAGAAAGAGGCATTTAGAAAGATCACCCAACCAGAATCAAAAGGAGGGAGAACAAAGAGTTTACGTAGACAGTTTTTGCTGCAAATTAGAAAAGCTGGTGCAACTCTCCGCTTTAGGCTGTCGTCCCTCCCCCCAACCCACCAACAAGGGGGATCTGATATCAGGGTTGGAGAGACGAGTATGATAAAAATGAGTCAACTCAGTGCATCTATGACTGGGCAGCCTGTGCGCGCAAAGTTCTTAATTAGCATTTCACTATATTTGATGATGAGGTATGTTGTACAAGTGAAAATCATGCAGTGCAATGGAAAGCAAAGTGGGGAGTGGGAAAATGCAAACACGCAAATGTATTTGGATAGGAAAACACTCATGATTGATTTAAAAATTTGACATAACTTCTGACGGTCTGTTGCTTCCTGCAAAGAAAAGTCGTTGCATCCTAAGATGAAGCACCAGCATTTCCCATGATATTAGGATTGATGTTTATGCCTCAGATGCTTTAACAACAAATAGTTGGTTCAGTGGCAAAGCTCCCGCTATGAAGGAAATGATTGCCTCCTAGCAACCGACACAGTCGAGCGTGCAAAACTGAATGGCAATCACATCTCACTTACAAATCAGAAAGTGATGCAAACTGCTGCATTAAATATTTGTAATCAAGTAAAAATTCTGTTCAAATAAACTTCCAACATCCACTTAAATTGGAATAAATCAAAAACAAGTACTTTTTTTTTTACAAGTACTGTTGAGATTTGGGCCTGAGACAGGCACTTTATTTCAGAGGAAAGTATCACTAGACTCAGTGAAGGCTAGCCTTGTAGTATTAGGGTTTGATGAGACTGCAGAGAACGACCAAAGCGTATGCTTCGTCTGGGGGCCTCTAAGTATTCTCCCTCTGACTCAACGGTGCTGAAGCTTTGTCACACTGGATACTCTTTTGTACTCTCTTGAGTTAGGCAAGAGGGAGCAATACCAGGAAGTGTAACAATAAATGGGGATGAGATCAAATTCATTAATTACTTCTTCACCTCCATAAAACTAATCACTCGCCAAAGTGAATATAATTATCCTACTTTTTCCTTTGAAACGTAACAGACATACCATGAAATATCATTACCATCACCATCTGTGATCAAGCTTTGCTGAGTGGGAGGCTGTGTTTTTACTGTCAAACCTGCCTTCCACGATGCTGAGGTATGACAGTGGAATTTAATTCAATGATTATTCAAATTAGCCAAAGTGATGATTTGGACACACTTCCACTTACAGTGTCTGTGTCTGTGTGTGTGTGTGTGTGTGTGTGTGTGTGTGTGTGTGTGTGTGTGTGTGTGTGTGTGTGTGTGTGTGTGTGTGTGTGTGTGTGTGAAAAGCCGCTATTAACAATGTGCATGGAATCAGATAACTCTAATTATGAGAGTTTGCTTCAATCACTGTGCTGAAAGTGACATCAAGGATAACGGCTGGCAGAATCTGACACCATTAGCTATTAAATTTAAACAGTAATATTCCTTTTAGTATTTAGTGTCCTAAAATCTTAACTGAAGAAATAATCCAATTCCCAACAAATTGTAGAATCCCACCTCTGTGCACAACAGATGCCAAAACAAGATCATATCAATGACACTGCAAAAAAAATTATACCAGCTTGTATATAGCACCATCCTCCCACTCCCTTCATTGTTATCTTCCAGTTGGGCCTATCACTAATCTCCCTAATCCTTTTTGGTGAGGCTATCACTAGCAAAGAAATAATAGCATTAGATATTATTCCCTAACAACAACCTGATTCTATTACATTTGCACTGATGCTCAACAGCCCACACGGTCTTGGTCATAGTGAGAACTGTAATGTTAACACTAAAGCATTCATTCAAGATGGATAATGTTGTTAAAATAGCAGCGACTACACAAGCAGATTCAGGTCAGATCGGGGTAGGTCAGTTAAGGCCGGAGCAGTGGTGTGGTAGTATCTCTCTGGCTGCAGTATCAGGGCTGTTTATATAATGACACCATTGTGCCGGCTGTGTGCAGATGGAACATCAGAGCTCTTGTAATGGCCTGTGTATTAGGGCCAATGTGTTTGATTACTGACTCAGGGAGAGTGGGGATATGCTGTGTAGTCAACAGGGAATAAGGCTCCTTCCAAAACAGCAACCCAGGGAAAAAAGACCTATTTGAAGAAACAGAAGGAAAGTGGGAAGAGACAAAAAAACAGGGAGAGACTTTAATGGAAGTGTGCTTTAAGGGAATGCAAATGAGACAAGGGAATCTGCAGAGCTGCAGAACACAGTGGAGGGATATCAAACAGGGCTAGTGTGGCTGTCAAAGAAGTAAAGGAAAAGGGAAGGGGGGAGAAAGAGGGAGCCCCTCTCACTTTATTCAATAGACACCCCATACCACTTTTTCCTGCTTCAGCATCCGCCCTCGGCTGCAGCTCTCCACAAAGCCCAAACTACACACCTCCTCATCTCTAGAGTCTACACTTTAACCAGTATGTTTCCAAAGCAGTAGTAGTTCTAAAAGCAGTAGTAGTTCTAAAAAAAGCCTATAAAAGCAGCTAGTAAGAGTCCAATATTTCTGAGTAACAGTGGAGAGTAAGTAAATGCTAATCAGAGTGCACAAGTATCTGAAAGGGGTTGACTGTGTGTGTTAACAGGGCTTCATCTGTGAATGAGTGATAGAGATAGTCTGCCCCAAGCCATCCAGCCAACAAGTCAGTTTGGTTTACAGGAATGACACAGCGCAGGAGAGAGAACGTGCTCCCCAGCCTGGTCTTCAGTGTCTCCAGTGTGGCCTGTGATTTATAGCGGCGGCAGAGAGCTTGTCACTGTTTATTATTACTGATGCAACAGGAGGCAATGCCACCACCCATCAATGCTTGCCCTGTGATGCCGCCACAGCTGCCAGAGGAAGTGACCTCAGCACCCACCTGTCTTCTAACACAAACACTGGCTGCTGCCCTGCTCTAATGGGCTCTAATATCTTACAGGGATGGAACCTCTGACCCAATTTGTCAGCCATCTCTTAACCTATCACCAACCATTGGAAAGATAATGCATCAATTCAGTCTGAAAATTGCAATTTGGCCGTGACAAAGGTGAGATGTCAATTTTTGTCAATGTTAAGAAGTCTATTTAAACACCTAGAGGAGGTAAAAAGTTGAGCAGCACAATTAGGGCCACATCTGTCTGCACTGGGACATAACTTAATTTTGCTCTCATACTTTCTCCTCCATTTCTTTTCCCTTGCGTCTCAACCTCCCAGTCAAATTAGATATACTCCATATCAGTCAACCTGCGCTGTCAACTTTTCAGCATGAGTTGCGTTGCAAATCAATAGGAGGAAATGAATAATTCACTGTGACCATTAAGTCTACACAACAAGAGTGATAACTGCCGGCCCTGACATTAATCTTATGAGCCACCAACAATGGATTATGATATAACATGATAATGTTATGAAATTGTACTCTCTGGTGAATCTTGCTCCCTCCCGCCCTTTGCATTGAGCTGTTCCCAGATGTCACTTGGCTGTGACTGGCAGGCTGCCACCCCAAGTGCCTGTGCACCGCCAGCCCCGGCTAGATCCATCTTCATTAAGGACAGAAGCGCTGTGAGATGTGTGTGTGTTATTATCAGTGTCTATTAATCTGAAAGCTCCAGCAGGGCGAGCCCCGCCTCACTGTTGCGCTACGGTACACCATAGCCAAGCATACGTTACGTTTAAACACACTACAGTTAAACACCACGCAGACAAACAGATAAAACCTTTGCATATATCCACACACCCACAATCCTTTTACACTCCCGCTCATCCACAGCTCTCTCTAATGACAAGCAAAGGAACAGACTTAAACAATGTGCAGATAATGCTTTCTCACTCCTAATTGGGGATAACAGACAATAATTATGTGTGGAAATATAACTCATTCGTGATTGTTGAGCTACTATTGTCACTCACTCAAGGCAAACTGTAAACACCCACTCCTACAGGAAGTGTTGATATCAGTGCATGGTAACATGCACATGATCATGTCTTGAAGCAGTCACATACATGTTCACCAATGCACACACTCACACATGTACACACACAGAAGAGCCCATCGGGGCGCCACATGTGAGGTTGACCCAGTTTAGATCTGTGGCACAAAGTAGAGCAGGGATTCAGAACAAAAAGAGACAGTGACATTTAAAAATAGGTTGACATTCTTTTCATCTCATTGCTGAGACCCATACAATGAAAGTATCCATATTTTGTGTCAGTGGCACCATCAACTAATTATTCTGTCACATCTTCAACTTGCCACCTTAGAGATCCACTCTCTAAACAGGTGAAGGTTTGGTTTCAGTGAAGCTAGTTTGACTCAAGTCCGACAGACCAGAAACCAAACTAAGACGTAAACACTTTAGGTTACGACAGTTCAAACAAATTGATGGTTCTTTGCTTCATTGTTGCTGACAATAACTACTTTTATCTAACTATTTGTATGTAATTAAGGGTGAAGTAGATGAGGTGAGATGAGCCAAGTAGTTGGAACATCTGAGTGTAATGTACTCATATTGTGCTTTGTATCTAATGAATAGTTTCCTCCTCTTTACTTAATATTAAGTTTTACCATTCATCCCTTTCAATTATTTGGTTTAAAAAGTGTGCCGCAGGCTGCTTGTTGAACATGAATCTGACATTGTTATTGTGCTGTGGTGCCTTCAGGGTTTGTAACAACGTTCAGGTTCCGAATCTTGGCAGACAGATTACGGAGCAGCCTTTTTATTGGTAAAAACAAAAATCTATATTCATTTAACAATGTCAATATTTGATACATTTTCCAGGTTCATTTTTGTTTTCAAGAGTGCTTTTTATTAGCAATACTCGTAATGTCAGAGAGTCACACTACCATGTAAATGGCCCACACAGGCACAGAGCAGTTTGCATTATGACCAGCTCAGTGTATCTTTCAGGCCTGTAAGCGCACAGTAATTAAACATCAGATAAGTGTATCTGTACTTTTATCAACCCAGTGCATTATCTCATTGTAAAAGCTTGGCATTTACAATTTAGGGCAACTTTAGCAATTCAACCAAACTAACTTTAAGTGAATTTTCAAACAGCGAGTTGGACCAAATACACATGTAGGAGTGACCTGTGGTGGGTGTGTGCGTGTGCGTGTGCGTGTGTGTGTGTGTGTGCGTGCGCGCACGTGTGTGATGTATCTAATTTGATAGTAGTGACCCCAATCTGCCTGCCAAGGTTATCTAGCTTTAGCATAGGCAGATTGGGCATCAAGAGATTCTGACAGAGCAAGCCTGGCTGACATGCCCCAATTCTAAAACATGGCTGTCACTCACTTCCTCTCTTCCTTCGTCCCACTGTCTACCTTCATATCTACTCAGGGACAACAGGAGAAATAAAAGTCTGCGTACACACATGTATGTCCATGCAACCATAACCATGCAGTGGTCTTATTCAGTTAAATCTCAACTTAATGCTGTAACCCACTCATTTATTTATCGCTATCTGCTATTTAAAACAACTAAATCAGTGACATAAATTGATGGTGTGTGTATAAATAAGTCTGAACAGAAATGGAAAATATAAACCGCTGACACTGTTATACTAGGTAAATTCAAGTCTCAAGCACAACAATAGTTTAATCATCACACAGCAGCCTTTGCATTAGTGTATTGCTCAGCTGTCTGGGAAACAGACAGGTAAATGTTTGACACTAGCATGCACATTTGCTGGAAAAATAACATCTAGAAGCACAAAGAGAGCCTTATGCTACTGTATGTTTGGATCTATCATTCCTACAAAAATGATTGTATAATTTCTCCGTCTCTAGCGCTTTTCTCTTGTATTGAACAACACACATAATCACACAAACAAACGGGTGCATGGAAACATGCTGTGAGATCCTGAAGGATGGATGGGAGATGGTGGTCTGATTATTAGAGAGGAACAGTGAGAGACACAGCCCAGAGCCCAGAGCTCAGGGCCTCCGTCAGTTAGGCTGTAACAGGTGCTGCTTTCCACTGCCTGTTTCTGTTAATTACCAACAGCGTGATGTTGGTAACGCTATGCCGGGATCCACACCAGGTAAACACCCATTAGTGCATGGAGAGGATCCAGAGGGTCTGTGCAGACCGCCTCCCCCCACTACTGCTTGTAGTCTGCAAGTGTACACACAAAAAAAGTCCACATCTAACACTCCCATGCATTCACTGTGCACGCACTTGTTTTCAGTTGTGCGTGTTATGGTGTAATGTTTACCCCTTGAGACATTTACACCCACACCCACACCCACACCCACACCCACACCCAGAAACACACACACACACACACACACCCAGGGCACTGCTGCTACCCACCCTTTCTTTTTCCTGCTTTTCAAATACTAGTTTTTCCCCCCTTCTCCTCTAGTCCCCGGAGGCCTGAGTACATCATTTCATCGACATATTTCATTTTGGTCGGTGGTCTCCATGGAACCTCTTGTTTCATGTGACCTTTTTCCCCTCCGTTCCGAGAGTCTCGGGCGTCTGGTCACTCTGAATCACTCTCACCTTCTGCTTTTGTTTGGGTAAAAAGGTCCGGTAGAGAAAAGTGAACCAAGCGCATGAAGAGAGATGAATCAACTGACATCTCATGGCACCTGCTGCTTTCCAAGTGAAGGATGGTACGGTTTGTACGAATCAACCTTAGCACCCCTCCCCCTCTACATATCTCTCTTCAGCCTCAGGTCTCTGCCCCTCCATACTCCCCACCGCCCCAGTTTTGTACTCACATGCTCCCTCCATCCCTCTGCAGTTCTTCTCCCATTTTCACATCTCATCATCAGATCCCAGTTTGCTTCATTCTCATCAATAATGGAAGAGTTTTTGACTTTGTGAAAATAAAAAAAACTCTGAGCCAATCAAGGGGGTGCTTGCAGGCATTCCACCAGCTGCTGTCAGCCAATGGGAAAGGAGCTTTGGTGGCTCAGATGAGATCAGATGTGAGTCGTTGCTCTTGTCCCATTGACAGGAAAAGTAAATTATTCAGTTGACACGCTTTTCCTACAAATTCCCCATAAACTAGAACAACTGTTTTTGCTGTGTGGAGATGACCGGTGCATCGAAGAAAACAAAGAATTAAAATGCAAATCAAAACTTACTTACAGCAACACCCTTAAAGATAACTAAACACATGCAAATGAGCTGATTAGCTAAATATGCAAATAGTTTACTTATTTGCATGTTAATTGATGTTAACTGACATGGTGGTTTACTGTATACTAATAAGTTATTTTTATATTATTATACATTAAGGATAGAACAATCTATAGCAATGGATAAAGATAAATTGATAAGGATAACACTTAGTTGCTGTTAGTATGTCTTTCTCTTCCATTGATCTGACATATGGCACTGACCCAAATTACAAATTGAAGAAATCTTCTTCTAATGAAGCGGAGTAGAGCTTCTCTGAATATCCATGTCAAAGCAGAACGCTGGCTCTACATACAAAGGGATGTGTGTGGGGGGAGCACTACTAGCTGTAAGCTCTGTAGGGTTCTCTCTCTTTTACTGTCTCTTATCCCCTCTGTCTCCTGGCCCTCTGACCTGTGCAGATCTCACATTCCTGACTCCTCTCTCAGCAAGCAGCCAATCGATAGATGGATCTGACTTTACCCTGACTCAATAACCCCTCATGCACATCCTCTTCCTCTGAGGAGTGAGTGTGCATGTGTGTGTGTGTGTGCCAGTAGAGGAAGGGTTTGGGTCTGCATGTGCAAGTTTGTGCTTGCAAGGCATGGTTTGGGGACTTTTGGCAGAGCTGCACATGTATGTGTGTGTCTGCCAGCTCCAGTCTTTCACCTCAGGGCCTAGAAGTCACGGCAGTGAGAAAACAGATTGATTCCTTCCCTCCCACGCACAAACAATTAACTACACAGCGCTCAATTAGACACATGCTGGAGACGCCTTCAGACAAGCCTTTGCCTTGACCTGGGATCTGTTTTCTGCAAACCAACCTATAGTACTTATTTACCCCCCCCCCCCCCCCCCCCCCCCCCCCCCCCCCCCACCCCCCAGCCGAGCATGAGAGGTGTGAGACTGGTGGGAGCCAGAGAGACGATAGTAGGAAGGTGTTTATGTGCCCTGCTCTGGCAAAATGAGCTCTTCCTGTTGTTCACGGCATCTTCCTTGGATTATGTGTCCCAGCACAAAATGAGCCAAGATTATCTTTAATGATGTCGACGGTGTGCAGTTTCATTATCGCCAGTGTTCACACACTCTTCCACAGCTTGTGCCGCTAGCTGAGTAAGCGGAGTTAGGATGCTAATTTAAAGGCAGGGGAATTCCAGTGGAGCGTGGAACCCTCTGTATCAGCCGCCCCATGTCCACCTTGGGGACCCATATCCGCGTAACACATGTTGATCATCCAGTAAAGGACAAACAAGGTTGTCATCCCTCCGTCAGCTTTCTGTCAATTTTCATTTTTCCATGTAATACACTCCAGTGAGCATGTCTTTCTCTGTATCTCTTCAGCTCCCTTTCCTTGAGCCAAGACATTTGTCAGAATTTTAACAGTACCTTCCTACTGCATCAGTAAACCAGGCTCTGTTTGTTGACTGCCTTAAAAATAGATGTCTACTGTCTATGCTTATTCAAGGAAATAAAATGCAACTGCTTTTTACCATCCATAATTCTTACCCTACAGTCAGTCTGATTAATTCAACAGTGAACATTACAGCTGTCATTCCATTTTCACCTTTCATTTTTGAACATTCTGTAATTAACAATTCTAATGAAGTAGTGAAAAATACACAAATGAATAATCCTGCGTACAAATAGATGTAAATTAAAGGGTTAGGGTTAGTATTTCGGAATCAAAAGTAGGAAAAACTGGTAATCAGCGCATCAAAATTAAGCTGTGACAATTATTTCCACAGATGCTGGCATTGACGTTAATTGTGATCCACTGCTGCATGGCCAAGTCATTCCAGACTTTAAGTGTGTCATTCATAACACGGGCTAAAGGAGATAATAGAAGTTGTGTGTATGTGTGCATGCATGTGTATGTATTTATGAAAGACAGAGAGGAAAAAGCAAATGAGAGAGAGAAAGAGAAAGAAACTGAGAATTTACACGTACAAGCTCCAGTGAGTGTTAACATTTCTAATTATCTCACTGTCACGTCTGGAGGCAGAGAAGATAACACCTGAAGTCACCAGGGCAGCAGAGTGGGCATAAGCACATACAGAGTATACACACGCTTGCACACAAACATTCCCACAAGCTAACACACCTCCCAACACCTGCACCTTCATGCCAGGCTCTCAGATTTGTCTCTCTCTGCATGACTGCTTTCACCTCTCCCTCTTCTTTTTCTCTTTCCATAATTTCCTTCTTTTTGTTGCACTCACACTCTCTGTGTGATGTATACATGAGGTCCGGCTTGTGGGCTCTCCCCTGATAACCTACGTAAATGCTGATGTCAAGACGCTGTGCTTGTCTCACCCCTGCTGCCCTTATATATGCAGGCAAGGCCAGCAAATACGTTGCGTGTTCCCACTGATGTTTATCCTTGTCATGCCTATTGAATCTGGTTGTTGGCCTGTGTTTGATATGAAATCCCATGCTGAGAGGGAAAGCTGGTTGCTCCACTGATCAGATAAGCACCAGATGAAAGGAGGAAGAATTGAACTGCTTTTAGTTATTACAACTGTCCGTCCCACTTCTTCTAACTATGCTACTGTACATCCCAACTGAGGGGTGAGCAGTCTATCCCCCCACCCCCTTCCTCTATCCACGCTACTGTACATCTGAGGGAACTGCATTATTATTGTAGGCTAGTTTGCTAGTTAAAGCCTAAGACATAGACCACAGTTTACTCGCTTAAGGGCTGATTAAATATTCACAGGCTCAAGTGTTAAAGCAATATCTGGCACTGTGAAGCTTTTTAAGGTCAACTTTCACTGAGACTCTTTTTTTGTCACTCTGTCTTGATTCCCCTTTGACACCCTTGCAGAGGGCCCTTCGGTATTGACAGTCATTCTCCTGAGACTTCCTTCTCTCTGTCACCCAGCCATCCAAAACCCCTCTGGTCTGCTAACAGCAAGAGGTGTGAAAGCTGGGAACATTTCCATTGTAGGTCCGGGTCAGGGGGACTCACTGGGTGCTAGAGATCTGGCTTGCGCTCTTTGAGACCGTTTAAAATTATAGGGGCATTCGCACGGAAGAGAGCCTTGAAATACTAATCACATTAGAATTAATGGAGCTGTCAATCACACCATGATACAGTATATTGTCCTCGTGCCCTAACTGCGAGGGCTCCGGTGTCACTGCCATCCTCTAGTGAAACAAAGACAGAAATGATAAAAGCCAATATATGTGTACTAAACTGCTTGGCCATGAATAAAGAAGGAGCTTGTGTACAGGCCAACAATTCCTTCTTTACAGGAAAGAAGCACAAACAACGCTTCCCACATTTGCAGGGACACAAATCAACAGCCTGGTTTCAGTGACCCAGCATCCTGGTCAGCGGCACAGTTTGCCCACTCACGCCTCATCCTCCAATCTGCATAGCCATAGCCTGATAGTCTGCTCTGTGGCCCAACTAGCAAGCTCACCAGCACAGGCATCCAATGTGATTCATGGCATTTACCCCTCCCAGCTCCCATGAAACCCGGAGCTCTATTGCTGTGACATCACAGCCAGGGCCCTGATTGGTCACCAGATGGCTGTCCTAATTGGATTCTGGCCCAAACTGTGCGAGCTGAATCACTGGCTCAGTGCTGCTCTGGATACTGATCCAGCCCACCTGCGCTGCCCAGCAAACACACACATTCACACAGATAGCCCACACTTGCAGACGTGGACATGAGCACATAAGCAAAGGCGCATTCACAGAACAAGTATCAATGACATTCAATTAAACATGCTCATTCATAAAAATAAGTCACTTAACTGCCAACAACTATACCTTCCTCCTTTTAATCTGTCTTTACCCTTTATATGTCTTGTCAATTGATTTTAAAGTGCCCCTTTTTGAAGATTATGGCCCTTTAAAATCTAAGTGCCCTTGTTTAACTTAGCTTAAACGACTCTCCCTCTTTGCTTCGTGGGTTAGGCCCCATTTCAACATTTCTGAGCACT
The DNA here is from genome assembly GCF_008692095.1 of Etheostoma spectabile. Lineage (NCBI taxonomy): Eukaryota > Metazoa > Chordata > Actinopteri > Perciformes > Percidae > Etheostoma > Etheostoma spectabile. The sequence goes on from NC_045747.1 coordinate 11,165,139, forward strand.
GTCCTGGGAGACATAAAGTGAATGAGAAAGCAAGGGCATTCAAAGAGAGAGAGAGAGAGTTTTGCTGTGCTATGTGTCAGTCTTTGAGTGTACCAAGGCTTTTACGCATGTATCTACTTTCGTTCACTGTCTCTGTTCAGCTACGTGAAGCAATAAGTAGCCCTTAAGTGCACGCATTCTCTTTTAAATACACTACAAATGGACGTTAGCTTCTACTTGAGCCTTGAGAGGCACTCCTGAAGCTTTTCTGATTGAGGCATGAAACCAGAGCACTCCTCTATTTCCTCCCCTTCCTGCTTTCCCAAAGGGATGCCTGCAGTGTACCTCTCTAAAGAATCCCCTGGCACACACATCCACACCAAACACAGTTCCCTGAGGAGAGCTGCAGTGATACTGCATTGTCTATCAGTAAAATCAGACCTCCACTCCATTTTTGGTGACTCCCAGAGATACACAACACCTTTGAAAGAGTCACATCACTGTTGCCATTTATTTCAGTCCTGTAAAAACCTCTTCAGAATTATTCCTCTATTGTTTTTTACTCTCTCCCGTTTCCTGTTGTATCGGCAGGCTGATCAAACACTTGCATCTGCAGGTTTTGCAATCCCCCCAGATGCAAAATAGAGAGCCGCAAAACCTCTCATAAGCCCAAAGGAAACAGAAGCACAACATTTGGCAGTGGGACAAACCCCCTGGTGCACCTGTGCCTGTTCAGGCAGATCAGTATTTAGCTGGGGCTGCCTGCTGCCCCGGGGACAATGAGAGGGGATGGACGGATGGATGGATGATTTGAGAGAAGGACTTGGACACTGTTCTTCACCCTGTGTGCCAGCATTACGGGTCGAGTGGACCAAATATCTACTTACTGGCACTAACACACAGCTGTTTAGTGATCTGCCCTTGGGCCAACAGCACAGACACACATGTGAAGAGGAACACATTCAACATCTTGTCCAACATTGCCATCTCCTCTTTTTCTCTAGACTATTAAAGAAGAAAGAGGAAAAAGCAGGGTGTATAGGGACGGAGGGGATTGAAATTATGGCAACAGTTAATAAGCTCTTGAAAATGAACAGATAGTGTTTGACTTGAAATAGCAAAAAGCAGGAAAATTACAGTAGAAAGAAACTGTAAAAATGTGTTTTGCAACTGTACCTCCATCTACGCCACCTTGCTTTGCATTGTAATGCATGCTGGCTAAGCTTCAGACCTGTCTCACACTCTTTCCCCAAGGTCGTCATTACAACAGAACAAGCTTCTCTCTAAATTCAGAGAGAAACCGTCTTTCCAGGTGCCAAACCCTCCCTCACCCCTCCCTTCTAATATTCAAGAAAGCTGTTGATCACACCTGTTCCCGCTACTTACTTGGATGTGGGAATTACAATGAAGGGAATGGCTCTGAATGTGTTATCTTCTTTGGAGCTGTGACGCTGCGTTTCTATGGCAACACTCCGACCGGTGTTACAGTCACTTTGCTGTCTTTTCTTTCACTGCCAGCTACTCTCCGAGACAGTCTGGGTTGTGTAAAAAGGGCCAACAGGAGTGGACTCAGGAAAGGGAGCAAGGAAAAGAAGGCAGGCGCTAGTAAGCACATGATATTGTTTAGTCTAATTTCCCTTGATGTTTTCATTCTCTCTCTGAGCATAGCTATTAAGGCTATCTTGTAGAATGGATGTTCCTGTGCTGTTCAATAACCATGTTTAGAGCTTGTAATTTACAAAGGAAGACTTAATTCATGAATCCATTCTCCTATTGACTAAGAGCTATGTTTAACTAATCATGCACATAACAGACATTCATTTGTTTGTGGGTAGGTTTCCTCTTAAATAAATGAACATAGGAGCCTGTGGTGAGGCAGTAACACCTTCCCCTGGGAGCCTGGTGTCCTGCAGTGACGTTGATCTGCATGGTGACAAACTGTTGTTCTGATCAATACGGCCCATTATTGATCATTCATTGATGATCAATCCCTCCTTCTTGTCTGTATCATTATTGCAAAAAGCGACATTAATGAGCCATGGTGCTCTCATTATCCCTGCCTATATATACTCTCACTCTCTCACACCTTGTATTTTGCACTCACACATACTGTATGCTCTCAGGCACACAGAGGGAGCGTCAATACTTAATGTGTCATTTACTTAATTAGATCATAAAATGTGCAAGAAATCAAATTCCTGTCAAGCAGGTACATGCACACACACACACACACACACACACACACACAATTGCTCAAAAGGCAGAAATCTTGCCGTGGAGTCTGTAGCAGAATGATAAACTGGACCTCAGTCCACACGGGAGAGATGGAGAATGTGAGCAGAAGACGGAGAGGCAAGATGAGAGTGGAGGCTAGAGAATAAAAGACCAGTGGAGATGTACACAAGCCATATCACTCTCTCCTTCTTTCCCTCAGGCTCTGGAGCTTTGCTGGAGAGAGGAGAAGGAGAAAGTTTTTGAGTCAATGAGAGTCAGGGACGAGAGACTAGGGATGTAACGATTACCTGTGTGATGGTAAACCACGGTAGAAATGTTGACGGTAACAATTACCCTTTTCATTTGAAATATCCTTATTATCACGGTGGATTACCACAGTGTGGAAATCCTGTGTTTAATCATTCCCAGCTTCCTCCGAGGCACCTGATGTTGCTGAGCAGGCGCACTGCGCTCACAGAGGAGAAGGGGACAGAATGAAGCAGCAGACTTTTTTCTTTATCTTTTTCATTTTCTTTGTTGAAGTGATGTGGGTAGCCCAGAACGTAAATTAAAACTATTCTGTAGCTTGCTAAACTGTCATGGGTTTTACTACCTCATTATCTTGTGTTCTGCTACGATGTGGAAGTTTAGCCTGTGTAACAACATGACATTTATTTGGAGAGAGAGAGAGAGAGAGAGAGATATTATCACCTTGATAATATTGCTGTTGCTGTGTTTCTTATTGCATATACAGTAGCTAATAGATGTGCAGATTGTTTAATATTACTTGTGCAATCACGTGTGGAGATTCAGGTCGTGTTAGGGGAATTTGCTAGCAACATGCAATCGCCAGTAAACAGACTGGCGCTGTGTATCCACATGCTTAGCTATTACACAGTTTGCTCCGTTTTGGATGTGTGTGCTGCATTAGATGTGGCTTATTTTCAGTTTGTGTTACTGAGCAATATGTTTCATTTCTGTTAATTATTACAGAGAAATGAATGCTATTTTCTTATATTTCATAACCACATCCAACTTCACATGTAACGTTAAATATAACTTCATAGTCAACTTCATGTGTAAGTGCCATTTAAACACGTGATGTGTTATGATGCATAATTAACGCACAAGTAAATAGTATATTTAATTTTTATATGTATGGTCTTCTGCATTCAAATAGGAAATGTATTTAATGAAAAATTACTGTAGATGTTAAATTTAAAGATTTGGTCTATTGCGTTTTTTTTGTTTTTCTCGGAACTAAAGTGTGGTTGTGGTTTCCGCTACGACGGAATCTGTTGATGGACCTAGCAAAGTCTAGCATTAACACATGTTATGGTGCTCGGCAAGTTAAGTAGGAGTTACACTGGCCAAGGCGAACAGCAAGGCACTTTCAAGGATTTACAGAACTCTTTTCAGGACAAGCAGCCAACAAGGTATTTTGTCTTAAATGTGCACTTTATTTGTATTCGCGGCAAGCGCAATTTGTACCTTTTGTTTACCTATGTAATGTTTAACTTATTTGACGTGCTTACTATGTTCATTCATATAGTTCTCACGGCATGACGTGGATGCATTAGCCCAAAGAAAGAAGAAGGCAATAAACCCCCGTTCCAAAGAACCAACCTGTGTCTGAGTTGTTGTGAAGAGAGCTACATTATGTTTGAGTTGTAAATAAATCTTCCTGGATCTCAAAGTCAGACACCTCTGGTTCAAGTTCTTACCGGATACCCTACAGCGGGCCAGTGGTTCAGCAGCCAGTTTTCATTGAACATTTCCATTCATTACATTTTTGTAGTATAATAAACACTGTTACACTTTTTGAAACTATTGTAGCTTGTGTAGGCCTAGCAGTGCTTTCTGAACATGATTAACACACTTTTAAAAATACTGTGATTATACCAAAACAGTGATAATTTTGGTCACTAACCGTGAGCCAAAATTTTCATACCTTTACATCCCTACAAGAGACTGAGCGAACTCTGAGGCTACAAAGGACTAAGGGGGTGTGCAGTAAAAAGGCAAAGCTAGGCAGAAACGACCACCCTACTAACTCGTTTCCGCTTATAAGTTAACCACCACTGCATACAAACATACACAGCCATACTGAGGGCGTAAAACAGAGTAATGGAGACATGAGGAAAAAAGACAAAAGAGAAAGCAGCACAGTAGGGAGGCTGATGGGAAAAGACAAAGAGGAGGGGGAAGAGGGAGGGATGAGGAGGGAGATTGAGCACATAAAAGAGTTGTAATTTGCCTAACGAAAGAAGAAAGTGACAGATAGTAGAAAATGAGTTTGTTGAAGGAAGGAGAAAATGACAGGCTAGGGATTGTGTTGGTGGGTTAGAAAAGGTTAAAGAAGAAACACAGCAGAGATGAAAATGGGATAAGGTCAGGGATGCAAAAGAAAGTGAGAATATTGTGTGTATGTGAGAGATGCTATGGCTGGGAGTAAACTCCAAAGGACATAACCAGGGGGATAGAAAGATGGCAGCGCAGAGTGGAAGGGGAGCTGATGAAGATGGAGGAGGGAGGGTGGTCTTTAATCAAAATGTTTTTCAATTAATTTTACAATTAGGGCGCTGCTCGTTAGCTTTGGCACACACAAGAGATGACATTGCTAGCAGTGCTATGCGTGTCATTAATATAATGATGACAGATTGGTGCTCCTGTGGGACTGCCTCTGCTCTGTGACAGCTGGGCCCTCCAAACAACGTCACCTGACCGGCTTGACATCACCTAACCTCATTCAACATGGCTGCCACTGGTACATGGGACACGGCCAGTACACAACAGCTACTGCAGACTCACTTGGCTCTGCCAGGAAGGGCCATGACACAGACAGAGAAGCTCCTTTACACTTTTCCTTCTCACTCCCTCCGTCATTCATACAAGGACATACGACCAAACAAACAGTGGAAGGAAATAAACTCCCGCCCTTTTACAAAAAAAGCCCAAGGTGCACTTTTGTTACGGTATCCTACTATATATTGTCTCACAGACAATCACTTGAGGGGCAGAGCACGCACACACATCCACATACCACACACTCTGCTGGAGCCTGACTCTCTTATACATTGTTGTCATGGCAACCCCATTAAGGGAGGACACTCAGGCTGCAACGCTGGTGAAATCAGCCTGTCTCTCTTCTACCTCTCTCTCTCTCTCTCTTTCTATCTTAGACATACACACACACACCTTCCTTTTCTTTCACTGCCTGCCATTTCTATTTGTCTCCCTCCATTACTTTCTCTTCCTCGCCCATTGTCCTTCTCCTCCTATCCTTGCATCACCCTTGGCACACCTCTTTGCCCGTCTCTCTCCATTACTGTGCTACCTTTTCATCTTCTCACCTCGTGCCTCCCACTTCCAAGGCAAAAATATGTCATCTTACTCCTCAAACCCTCGTCATGTTTATATCTCTGACTTTTGTTTGGTCTCTCCACCCACACATTCTGAGGAGCTCTCTGTCTGTCTTTCTGCCTGTCTCTCTTTCTCTCTCTCTCTCTCATTCATCCTTAGTGACACAGAATAAATTTGTGATTGAGGCTGCACCTCTCTTCTTGTGCCCTCTCCAATTAAATGGGAGATTTACAGGGGGAATCAGTCAGAGGGCAGCCTTGGAGGACAGCTTTAATAAGGGCCCCGTGCTGCACCACTCTCTTTTTCATGCTCTCTCTCTTCTTCTCTCTTATGGAAGATGGCTTGCCATTTAACAGGTGTGAGGACATGAGACAGGAGAAACAAGTTACATGATAACCATCCCTGACAGGAACATTAAACAGTGGCCCAGATGTTAAAAGCCAGCCAACCAATAATGATCAATGCCAAATTGCAGGTGCCCCAACACAGTTAAAATAATCACATAAAAGCAAGTTCTAGAACTTAACTGCTAAACCAGATATTAGTCACGCTCATGCCTTGAGACTCCGCTGCCACATTAGTTCCAGCAGTCATTCCATCCATCTTGTAGCTCACTAGCAGTTGGTGGGCCCACTGTGTAGCTTCACAACTTCATGATATTTATGGCTAGCCTTAACAAATAATGGTTTGGTTGTTTAGAAACCATGCCAGTTTAGAAAAGACTGCTATAGAACCGTCACCATCCTCCAATGCCTTCGTACTTATCTCTGTTAGTGGTGGTCCCTATGGGCCACCTGTTTGCCACAACATCAAGCCTCAACCCCCACTATCCTGATCCACTACAACCCACTTGATGAGCTAGATAACACAGTATGGTGGAGAGCACACAGAATGCCCCCCTGAGAAATAATCTGGAGATACAACGAGCGAATACGAGGGATAAGCAGCAGGGCCGAGGGCCAGCAGGCGGCCTAAGGAGAATATAATAAAGAGAGACAGAGATGGAAAGAAAAAGAGAATTTGGGACAACATATGGGAACAAGTAAAAGAAGTGGAAGTAGCTGAGTGAAAGGAAGGTTGTGAGGAAGGAACAAGTGGGGTG
>NC_045747.1:11171806-11173473 GCF_008692095.1 Etheostoma spectabile
CATTAAAAGAGGCAGAAAGGAGAAAGCAAACGAGAGGGATGTAAGATCTAGTGAGTGAGTAGATGGTAGGATGTGAGGGGAACAAGTGGGGGGGTTAGTCTTCATTAAAGGAGACAGAAAGGAGAGAGCAAGAGAGAGATGTAAGATGTAGGGAGTGGGTAGATGGTAAGATGTGAGGGGATGAGAGTCTAGAGGAAGGGAGGAGAAGGCATTGAGATGGATGCATCTGCTGCTGTTCCACAAGGATGTTTATCCAGCTTGTAGCTTCCTGGGAGACACATAGTAGAAGTTCTCTCCCTGGAAGCCGCCTCTCACATCTCTCTGTAGGCCTGCGTGTTTGTGTGTGCAGAGAAGTCCAGTAACATTTCTGTGCTTAATAGTCTTTGCATGTATTACACACTAGCCAAGTATGTGCGCCTGTGGTGTGGTGTGCTTCGCATGTCTAAGTATAGCACCGGTGTCTTTTTTGCATGTGTGCTAGTTTGCTCTTCCCCTGCTCCGGCTGGGTTTCAGTGTAGTGTAAAGTGGCACGACCCCTTTATCAGGCTGGTGGTTGTGCTCAACCGTGGGTGAGGGGGAGGGTTGGAAGTGGTTGGTGGCAAAGAGAAAGGATGAATGTTTATATTTAGCTCCATGCACAATCAGTTGGGAGGCCAGAGTGAAGATTCAAAGCCTTGCTTGATACTAATAGTACATAGACTGAGTACTGTTAATACACACTGACCACAGAGTAGTTGACTCGGAGCACAGAAACCGTGTTCGGGCTAACAGCAGCAACGGCCTGAGGATTGCCTCTCAAAATGGAGAGGCTGCAGCTCTCTGCACTGTGTTGCAGCGTGGCTGTTATGAATATTTGAAGGAGCCATATCGCTAGGCTCCTGGTTGTTGCTCGAGGGCGGAAACATGGGCGCGGGCACAGAGTGGTTGGCAGTGCAGAGAGGCTGGGATGGAGGGGGGTGGTGGGCAGTGGCGGAGGCAGCGGCCCATCCTGAGGCTGGCAGCAGGCAGCTCAGTGAATGAAAGCAGGGCAGGTCATGTGTGGGTGGGGAGGCGGGACTCTCCTGCTGCTGAGACAGATGCCACGGTTGTTAGGCTTAATTTCTTCTGCCAAGCACCACCCAGCGCTGGCCAAAAACAAACTCAAATGCTTGTGGCCGGTGTGTGTGTGTGTGTGTGTGTGTCAATAGAGAGAAAGAGCACTGTTTGATTCAGTATCAGGCTCTACCAGGAGGACACAAGCAGAGCAGTAATCGTTTACTGTTCAATCCTGTCCACCTTCTGTTCTTCTCCTTTGTTCTCTGAGTGTCTTTCTCAGTCCTATCTCTATTTTTCACTATCCATCTTCCTGGCTCTTTTTAGTCTCTCTCTCTCTCTCTCTTTCTCTCTCCCTCCATCTTTACTTCATCTTCCCTCTGCAGCAAAGCTGGCTCCCACTGCAGTGAAAAGGGAACAGAGAGACTAAGAGAAAGAGAAGTGAGAGATGAGGAAAGAGCAGTGTGGTATTTGGCTCAGTGTTGCATTATTGGCTCTGGTAGATCTGATCTGAGCAGATTAAAGGAATACCATACTCACAAATCATCGTTCTGCCTCTTGAGCCTCACACCCTGTCACTCGCACGCAAACGCTAAGTCTCTGTCAGACACAGACAGACACACACACACACACAC
>NC_045747.1:11173483-11174735 GCF_008692095.1 Etheostoma spectabile
ACACACACACACACACACAAACCCACACCCACCCCTGAGCTGACACCCACACCTGTAGCCTGTCTAGCCATGCTGTAGTCGCTGCTCTTTATACCCACCATTACATCCAGTACTACACTTGAGCGCACACGTCATTCACCACACCGCTGCCTTCCTTGACAAGAGGCATCACCCATGCAGCAAGACATAATTACCGCTCAACTAATAATTAGTCAAGTTAATACAGCAGCAAAAAAGGCCGATTCTTAAAGCTGAATGCATTCCAATTTACCCCCATAATGTGTTCATTATAAGTGAACACTTATTTCTTCTCTCCAAACGCTCTGTTGCTTTTTCTTTCTCTTTACTCCTCTCCTGACTTCTCTTAGCCCAGCTGGGTTGGAGGCCGTTTGAGTGGGGGCTGGGAGGCAGCCTCTGGCAAGGCCAGTGCGACATGTTTTGACTCTTTACTTAGACATTAATTCAAGTATTGATCATGTTTGTGTTAAGAGCGAGGAAAGAGAGCAGGGAAGTCAGAAAAACACCAAACGGAATTAATCAAAAACAACAGCCACCATTGCCATTCAGAAAGAAATGTGGCATGCACGTGTACACGCGCGCGCACACAAACACACACGCGCGCGCGCGCACACACACACACACACACACACACACACACACAAGACGACTCCATATTTACACACCTATATAGTTAAACTAGCAGCCCCATCGCATCTTACTGACACACACACTGACACACACAACCACCACTACATTCATTTCATCTTCAGCACAGCAGTTCTTTGGATGCCGATCCATAAACATTGATTCACACTTCAACAGCACTTATTCATTTATCTATTTACTCATTCAATCGCTTATACAATTCACATCAAATAAGTTCAATCTGCTAAGGCTGAAGTATGGTAATTGACTCATGTAGGAATTTATTTTTTCTTTACTCGCTGGACACAAACACAAGAGCAATGTTTCTATTGTTTGTTATAGCTGTGGGGCTCCTGTGTAGTCTTCCATCAATCTAAAGAACAGAATTTTTAAAATGCACTCTCCATCTTACATTCCTATCTGTGATTTGTCAATGGTAGACTTTCTCAAATAAAACTGAGCCACGCTACAGCACAATTGTATTACACTGTTTTAAAAAACAAGAAAATGTTGCACATGTCCAGCCTCACATTACAATTGCTACACTTGCTATTGTGCAGCACATAGCAGTAAACTCACTCACACACTCACACACTCTCACACACAC
>NC_045747.1:11174745-11251627 GCF_008692095.1 Etheostoma spectabile
ACACACACACACACACACACACACACACACTGGTGAAAGATATACCAAAGAGCGTCATGGTGTCTGGGTGGTAGACAGGCTTTGGAGACAACAACGGTGAAAATTAAATTCCATTTAAGGCTAATCCCATTTGCAACCTCTGCTGAGTCTCACTGCTATTGTGACAGTCAAGGAAATCTGTCTCAAGTGTTCCATTGCGGGAATTGGAGGTGAAACACGATGCAGCATAAATAATGGAGCTTGATCGCCAAGAGACAGGCTCTGAAGAAGAATACGACAGGGTCAGACAAGCATGCTGCAGCAAAGGGTGGTGGAGAGGACATGAGACAGAGCCAGGCTGGACAAGACAATACAGTAAGAAAGACAGGCGAGCAGAATAAATTAAGCCTGGGAAAGAAGAGGGGACGGTAAACAATGTGTGTGCATTTATGCAATTCTTTTGACGTTTCGCACGCTGTAATATTTGGCCGCTGTTGATACTGACAGAGACGAGGTGAGAAAGAGGGAAGGATTTGAGTGTAGCACAAGCTGCAGGACAGACAATAGCTTCGTTCCAAACGTCCCTCCATCAACACACCGCCAGTGTCACACACATAAGCAACCGTATACACACTTCTTGGCATTAAAAGTGAATTGCCCATTGGCATCAGGAAAAGAGAGCAAGAATAAATTATCTTCCATCTCTCCAATAACAGCTCCTTTCTAATTGAGCAATGGCATCGCTTACTGTTCCTCTCCCTACGATAGTAAATATACTCATCTATTATATCTATTTACAAAAAAATGGTACCTAAGTATAATATGCCAAGAAAATTGACCCTCCCTGAAAAATAAAACAGCACAATCCCTCTTGCTATGATTACACAGAACATGAAATGAGGTGTTCAAATGTAGCTACATTTATGTGCCAAAGAGACTGCAGAGATGCTCATCTCCGGGGTTCATCGAAAATGATGTAGAACCGATAGGAGACTGACATATAGAGATAGATGCACAAACACTATCCACCTACTTTCCAAATTTGCATTCATTTCACATCCAACTCGAAATTCACATCCAATTTTACAGTCAGTTCACGTCCAAGCTGGCACTCAAATTCAGCCACTTGTGCATGCAGCCTGTAAACGCGGGTCAGTGTGGTTAAAGCTGACACTTTCTGTCAACACACCCATCACTAACCCCCATTACTCGCTCACTTAGTCTCTCCCATTGTGCCTCACTCATTCACTTGCCTGCACGCGGACACGTGCACCGACGCCCCCGCAATCTGCACAAACATACACAAACACACAGTCATCATCCACTCGTTTGTTCAGCAATTTGTTCATTTGCCCAAGCCGTCACTTGATCACAATATTCTCACCTACTCATTCAACATTCTTTCATTGTCCCAGCCACTTGTGCCCTCATCTGGTCCTGATCTCTGCTACCACTTCTCAGTCACATGATCATTCTTGCTGTCACCCATACTCCTACTTCTAACCCATGGTTCCCAGTCACACACTTTCTCTTGCTTTCCCTTTCTCTCTCGCTACATCTGTCACGCACTGCACATCCAGTCAGTCCCTCCCCTTCATTAACCCCATGGATGACACAGTCCCTCACCTTGCCTTACTGTTCATCCTTCATAACTCTCTCTGGGTAAGACTGCTGTCTCTCTCTCTGTATAGATTGCCTCCACCCATTCCAATAAAAGATTTAAGAGCTCCTTTAAGTGCTAATCAGGTTGTCATCCGTGCAGCCAAAATCAGAGGCTTGATAAATAAAGGCTTGTCTCTGCTGGCTAGCAGCTCACTGTGTTTAAATAGGTGACACCGGAGTGCGTTCTGAGCACACCGGATCGATGCCAGAACCCCTGGGGTCCCCTGAAATGGTGAACAGAGACAAAGCTTAGTGCTCGATAATAATGCAGGGATAGGCAGCTTGCTCCCTATTTTCAGAGGAACTCTCCCTGGGCTTGTCCTCCACTCCCCTCACTCTTTTTTTTCCTCACTTTCTTTCATCGTGGCAGACCTTTTCAACTCACCAGTTGGCAGAATTGCATAAACATAGGGACTCAAAACCTTTATTTTGTACATTACACAGAAGGTTAAGCTGTTGCGCTGAGGGAAGTGCATTAAAAATACCAACAGACACAACATGCACTCCTATCTTTAATCTCCAACCAGCACACACTCTGCTGTCCAATCATCCCATCATATTCCACTACGGCCAATTTACCGCTATGCTCAATCTCTTCTCCCCAGTCAAACTGTTCACCATCACTCCAAATAGCATATCACCAGCCATCGCAGTCACCCGCCACGCTGTATCACTAAAACCCCCTCCCTTGTTCAATACATCCAGGACCAAGCTTGGCTCGACAGACTTATCACTGACCCATGCCTAGTCAGTTCTACAACACAATGCTCCTCATTAACTCTCCTTAGCTCCCTAACTCATCTCACCTTGTGTCCACTTACATTCCTCCCATGAAAGCACTACACCTTGTGATGGCAATATAAAAAGGTTCACCTCTCCCCTGGTGGTTCTTTTCCCTCACTTTGATTTTCTGTCCATCAAAGGGGCGTGGATTAGTGGTCTCTTGTTTATCTGCTCCTCAGTTTTATCTATCTATCACTAAGCCATCCGCTGTGCTGCAGCGGCCTCAGCACTGCATTAATCCCCTATCAGCCAGCCAGCCATCCATCACTCCGCTGTCTATCACGTCAGATCCATCATCCGCCCATCTGTCCCACACTGCCCACTGCCCATGAGATGATCTCCTCGGAAAGCCCAACCGGCGAGTCACAGAGGGTGGAGGGGACAGCAGGGCCGGAGGATATTAGAGGGAAATGCAAAAACAGAAAATGGTGAGGAAGATAAGATTATTCCATGCCCTTCCTTCCCTTTCCCTTTCTCAGTCTGCATCCTGTTGAAAGTCTTCTCTTCATGTCACTACATGCTTATTAGCAGTTTGTTTCCTTCTAATTTGTTTGTTTTCCCCACCTGCTAATTCAAGCCAGTGGGAGAAGTGTCAGTAGAGGAAGAGATACCAGCTGGGGACAGGGGTCATAAATCCCATAAAACCCCGATGTAGTGAGAAACCCTGGCCCCTCCTTCTCCAGCACGTCAGAGCAAGGAAGGGATATTGTCTAAAGCCTCCAGCTTTAAAACAGCTCAATAACTGGGTTCATCAGGGGTCATTTGTATTTCCATCTATATCTGCTATCATCGGAAGGTGTGTGAGCAGGAGAGGTGAGTGTAGGGGAAATGTTAGTACACTCGCAGAGGAAAGGGAGTCCACACAGATGCATGTAAGTGTAGCGAACAGGGCCAAGAGAGTGTAAACAGGTACATATTAGGAGAATGAGTAAGCACATAGATATTTAGGTCTGTAAACTGCAAATGGTAGGTGAGCAAACAGGTATGTATGTGGGCTGAAGCACCATAATTATTTAGACTAGTTGACAAATAGAGTCTGTGAGGGCAGAATAAATTGTTTAGAGGGTAATGGAAAGAACACAAAAAAAGGTTAATGTAGATACTTTCAGACTGTAAGTACAGAGAAAAAACAACTGGGTTTATAGAAAGAGGAAGTTTAATATGCAGTCTAGCAGCTTTGCAGAGAAAAGTAGTAGATCTGTGTTAAACAGTTTGTTTAAATAAACACTATAACCCGTTTACTGTGAATAACCACCTCAAGGCGATTGTACGATTATGATTTGCAGTAACGCGATTTGCGCGGTTGCTGGTGTGTACATGATTTGTTTGATGCAAAGTAGCCAAGCATAACATCTTTTTAGCACCACAAGGAAAACGGAAAGGTAACGTGTTTCTATGTTTTATTGTGATGATGAATTTACAGAACCCCGGAACACAGGCTCTGTGGCTTACAGAAGTAGTTGGAACCTGAAAGCCACTTTGCTGTTGCCCTAAATTTTCCTTTGTTTGTCTTTGTTTTCCACCGCTAGCCATGCTGCTGTTTAAGCAGAAACACAGAATAAAAGCATGGAAAGAAATCGGAATGGAGATGTATGCCAGAATACAGCAACAGATTGATTTTGGGCTTGGACAATTGTATTACCTTTTCTTCAAATCTGGCTGTAATTCAACAAAGATTTTCCGGGTAACATGTTTACACGACAGTTGCAATCATTTGAGTATTGCTTTAATTTGGTTATAATGAAGTCACTTTCTCTCTGAGCGTAACGTAGTTCTGTAGTGTAAAATAAATTATGTGAAAATGCTGCACAGAACTGAATGTAAATGTTCTTTTTTGTGTCTTGGTAAGGCTCGGTAGGGCAGGTAAGGGATATCAGGCATCCACAATCTACACGGTATATATTTCAATAATTTACTTAAAAGATATTCAAAAAGATTCGTCTAACATTGCTACAATGTTTCACAAATCTTTTTGAAAACCACAGACAATACAAAACCTAATGAATTACACCAAATTATATTTCTTACAAAATGGAAGTACCTCCCCATCCCATTTGCCTGTAAAACCAACAATCCTTCCTTGCGTATCTTCAGTTGTTTATCGTATTATTTATATATAATTTGCTATAATGTGCAGCAGAAATGCCGGTAGAGTAGAGTGCTGCCCTTTGCATTTATTTAAACTTGTATGGTAATCATGACCTGAGCTGCGGTCATATACAGGTAATTAAATAAACAGAGTAGGAGTTAAAATGTTCTGCTGCATTTCATTACATGACTGAGTTTACCCTCAAGTAACAAGCTACCATATTACCTGCAATAGCTTTCAAGATCTAAAATATATACAATAGCATACAGTACGAGAATTCTACTGTAGACTTACATGCCACACCTCAGAAAGTCATATTTTTCTTTGCTGATGATCTCTCAAATCCAGTCAATTTCTTTTTACCCCTGTGCCCTAAATCTCCTTGTAGGATTGGATTGCACATTACCTTGCAAAGAGAACGAACTCTATGAACGTTTGCAGCCCAAGATTCTCTTCTATGAAAATTATAACAACGTCGGTGGTCCTCCATTACACACGGGATTGGAAAAAAGAGATGTGTGAAGCTCCTGCTTTTATCCATAATGAGCCTAAAACAACATCTTCAAACAAATATTCTTCTTCCACATGCAGCTGAATCAAAATGAGACAGCTGTCAGAAAGCATTCATATCCATCCTGAGTTACCTCTAATTGGAGAACTGCTCTCCCTCCGCTGGCCCTATATGAGAGATACTGCTCAATCACCACACCGGTGCTGAACACTGCTCCAACCATACAATATATTGCCTGCAATTACAGCTCATACTGTTACACAACAATAACTCACACACTGCACACATCTAAGCACAGTACTCATACATGTACTGTATTTTTGTCTTAGGTGTGTGTGTGTGTATGTGTGCATGCTTGTTACATGTGCATTAATGCTAAACAAACATGTGCTGAAGATTTTATAACATACAGTAGTAGCATGCTTTTGCATATAGAAACAGGTAAAGGAAATACATTGTAAATGCTGCTATTCCAATACAAGGGTGAAGCCTGCAGTCCATAACAAATGCAATTACCAGTTCTGCAAATATATATATATATATAGAGAGAGAGAGAGAGGGAGAGACACACAAACGTAAACACTTGCACAGCCTCATAAACACATACCTACATTATTTCGAACACACTGAATTAATCAGCTCTTACACAAATAGCTGAATAAATACTGTGGATAACCAGATCAATATTGTACACTCAATTCATCTGAGTTCACAGAGATGTCAAATTCTGCATAGTTCTATAGCACACTGATTAAACTGGCACCACATTAATTCAGTAAATCAATAAAACCAATTTTTATCAAATAATTCAAGTTGCATGGACAGTTTAAGCCGATTGGAGGGCAGGAACACATTCTCTTGCTAAAACTGCATATCTATATCACGCAGGCAGCACACTGATTTGCTATGTGGATTCCACAATTTGTGAAATGAAAATGATTAATCCACGAAAAAATAACCAGGGTGCCAAGAAGGCACATGGTAATTCTATAATGATCAAAGACTCAATTAAATCCTTTTCCATTCTGTTCCCTAAATGCCTCATGTCTGTGGCTGCAGAGCAAAGTTTGTGTGTGTGTGTGTGTGTGTGTGTGTGTGTGTGTGTGTGTGTGTGTGTGTGTGTGTGTGTGTGTGTGTGTGTGTGTGTGTGTCTTTTTTGCGCCGTCTTGGAGCTATGAAGTGACCAGAGGTTAAGCTGTGGTGTCTTTTGTGGTCAGATGACGGATGACGTGTGGTTCATGTTCATACTCTAATAGCACTACACGATAGGAGCACAAGTTGTGAGATAGTAATCTGTTTTAGATTTTAAGCGCTTTCATATCCGGACAGACAAGCTATTGTATTTTATTAAAAATATGTAATTCACCATCTACCATGTAGCTTACATTATACTCATCATTTTTGTTGTCCCTATTTCAAAATAAAGTAGCAAAGCATTCAGTTGCTAAAAATGATGCACTGCTATGTAGTTCATTAGAAACAAATGAACAAAAAAAACCTCACAGATTTGCTGAGCATTCATGGTCATTTTAAGCAGCATCTTACTTCACAGTGATACAGTTAAATCCACACCTGGAGGCTAGTTGTTGACCATTGTGCAACTTCACTGGAAAGCACATGGCTTTATCTCGTGAATGGGATGGAGCATTACAACCTCAATACTATCTTTGTATTGTAAGGAGAAAATCTGACACCAAAAATCCTTTACTGCCTGTGTCTCCAGAGCTTGCCAGCACTGCCTGTCTCTGCATCACGATTAGAGCGAAGCTTTGTTTGTACGCGTTTGACACCATAGCGCAGGCCTCCATAGATGGCGGGCTAAAAACATGCACAGGGACATTTAAGCATTGTTCGTTGTAGTATTCACCGAAACGCCACAAATAAAAACGGCGTACAAATAAAATAATAAGTGACTAGGCAAGAAGTAGTAGAGGAAAAGAAGAAAAAAAGAGGAAGTAAAGAAAAGCAGACTGCCTGACAAGAGTAGACACATCTAGGATAAACACAGACATACCGCCAAACATTGCAATTATCTACTCTAATTATTAACGTTACTGTCGCTTACCTCCAAGTGGAAATTACTGTCTGCCTCTTGCTGTTAAGAAAACTCTTTTCATGAGGCCGTTTTTCTTTTCTTTTCTTTTTTTAGCTTGACAAAGCGATCTATCATGTTTTTCCACACCCTACAGCAAAAGGACTCTTTTTTTCCCCAGTGTGGTGTCTCTCACATATTTAGGGCCATTTATTTGAGATCTACTCGGTACATGAAGAATCTACAGATGATTGTACAGGTGAACCTGCTCGGCCAATCTTCCCAGCTGACCTTGTTGAACCAGAAAGTGCAGCGCACGCCGAGATACAAAAATTCAGAGGTGCACGACCATACGCTGCAACAATATGCAAAGCCTTTGCACTGGAAACGACAGACGTGGTGACGTCAATTTATTGTTTGCATGGGGAACACCATGGCGACCATAAACCTAGCTTAAGGCTGTGGTCTGGCTTGAACCACAGGGTTTATTTACTATATATTTAAGAGTCCCCAAAATTGGACAACCAAGAAATAGTTCTGCTATCTTGTGTTCTCATTAGTATCGGAAGGTTATGAAGGACAAAGACAATGTCAATGACAATGATAATCTAGAGCAAATGGACAAAAATACCTACTGTATATGATGTAACTTGCGGTGAAACATTTAGGGTTACACAACAACGCCATTTATTCTACAATGTCACATGTAAAGTAGTCATAAGTCTTCAAAATATGCAGAACATTTCCATTTCCTGTCAAAAAGGATGTGCTTTAAAAAAATGCTTTCATTAAGCTGCTCTAATAAATGATTTTATTAACATGACTAAGTATTATTTTGAAAGCTCATTGTTTTGTTTTGGCCCGCAACATTACTTTTTGATTTAGTCTCAGCGCTTTTATGAACCCTGTGTCCAGTCAGAGCAGGGAGATGGTTATGTGAAAGTCTCTGATGTACCCAATGCCTAAAACCTGAAAAGCACCGAACGCTGACAGAAAAACTTAGTGGCTAGATAATGAACACAGTGGAATATTTAAAGAACCAGATATTTCTCTGAGGAGTTGGTGGAATATTGTGAAAGTGAATATTGGACTTACATTTGTCAAATCATCAGAAACATGTCTCCAAACTAAGAAGGGCACTCCAAGAACACAGACCTCCACCATGGCATGCCTTATCTAACTTGGTTAATGCAGTGTAAATATTTCCAGTCGAGAACTCTTTTTTCTGATTATTCCAACACCCCAATGAATGCAGCACAAATGCAATGTTAACGAAATTAAAAAATAATTTTTGTATGTGTCCCGTGATTCAAATTTGCAATCTTCCTTCTTCCTTGCACCCATCTACATTCTTCCACCAAGTTTAATGAAAATTGGGCCAGTAGTTTTTTCCGTAATCTTGCTAAAAAACAGATAAACAGACCAAAACCATAACCTCCTTGGCCAAGGTAATACATGATGTTGCTTTGTTTTTATTTATTGTGTAAATCGCCAACACATTCAATGAGGTTTAAAAATAAATGTGTATAAAATGCTCTTTAAAATAAGTTAGTGGTGTTCATAAACCACTAACTTGATAGTGTGTTTTTAATCAGTGTTTGTCTGATCACTAACCTAAATGTACCTCAAGGAAAGTCTTATTACAGTATACTCAATTTGACAATTTGCAGCACACAGATTCATTTAGCACATTTACGGCTCAAACACAGAGACTAAAAAAAGACAAGTATTGTAGTGGACTGATTAAAAAAAGCTGCAAAAAGGTTAATACGCTGTTGCGCTCATTGACTTTTCTGCACAGTGTCGGAGAGGTGAACCTATGATACCATAAGTGTGGGTAGTATTTTCCTGTGGTTTGTGTCCATATGTGCAGAGGAGCAAAGGGCATGAGGATTGGAGAGGAGCAGCACAGGGCAGTCTCAGGTGAGACATGCATAGTCCCAACATAATTATAATCCTTAATTAATCCACTCTGGATGCACTCTCTCTCTCTCTCCCCCCTCTTTCGCTCTCTCTCTCCTTAAGTTCATTGCTCTAGGTGTTTATGGACTTTTTCCATCATGGTGCACCACCCCACCTTTCTGTCTCATCTGGCATCTGCCTACTGTACGTATTATGCTCTAGGTGTTTTTGCAGCTGTTTATGAATATACGTGCCCTTTCAAACCTCTGTGTAGGAGCTTTATTTCCCTTACCCTCCCCCTCCCCCTCTTTTTTCTCTACCCGCTACCCTCCAACTCCCATATTGGCAGATGGGCAAACAAACAGCGCCTTGTGTTGTTTCTTGGTGTTGCCTCTTCTCACAGCTCACAGCACGGACACGGACACACACACACACACACACACAGATATGAACAAACACAACCACACTCACACCAGTCCAACACCAGATACTCCAAAGGGAGTACTGCTGACACAAATATGAACCCACCAGAGTTGTCCTCTGTGGAATGACTCAGATGAGTCTCAGGTGAACATCACTGCTTGTAAGGGCCAGCCAGCCAGCCAGCCAGCCACACATGCATGCACATGCACACACACACACACACGCACGCACGCACGCACGCACGCACGCACCTCCTGTTTACATACACCTCTCTTCTGATTATTCTGCCTGACTGAATGCATTGATAGCATAGAGAAGCTCCTGTATTAGTCATTGAGTGGGAGGGGTCAGTAGCAGCTAGCAAGAAGTGGATCGTGTATTAGGACATGTATTGAAGGAACATCGTAGTCCTATAGCAGCCGATGAAGGGCCTGTACATGGCACTAAGCTGAAGGTAATGAGGACAAAGGTGTCAGTATTGACGCTGGAAGAGTGAGAGCGCCAGGAGAGAGGAGGAGCGACAACTACCCCTGACATTACAACTCAGCCTCCCGCTTTGCCCGAACCAATTATAGGGGCTCATCCACTACTCTGGTCTGCACTGGTCTGCACCCTTCGTCAAACTATCAGAAAAAACATAAGGATTGATTGGACAAGCTATTAGGTCAATTGATCCTTGTTTCCTTTCATCTGTGCTCCTCCTCTTTCAGATGGACAGAATGGACGTGGAAAGCTACTCCAAATACCTGAGGACCAGGGGTTTGACTAAGATGGCCTGATGGACCTTCTCTCCATTTTTCTCTCTTCTTTCTCTCTAAGCCTCTCTTCCAATCTCAAGTTTTTTTTGTTTTTATATAAATGTAACACTCAATATGTGTCAAATTATATTATAAACCCGCAGAATTAAAGATCTTCATCTTTACTAGTGCTTCTGAATATGTCTTTGAGTATTTTTCCTGTATCTGTAATGGCATAGAGACACGGAGTGAGCTAATAACTGGTATTTGAAGTTGCTTTTAACAACATGAATATGAAAATTAAGCAGGCTCAAAAGGGCAATCAAAGTCAACCATTTAAAACAGCGGTTAGAATGTGGTTGTCAAAACTGCAGTGGGGCACTATTAACACCAATTCAGAGTCACCTTCCCCCTGACAATTCTGTGTAAATGCGAATGAATTGCTGGTGAGGCTGATTGGTCACATTGATTGAGCATCACTGATTCTTTTCACTGCTGTACACCAAGTCGTCTCTCAGTCGATAGACACAACCCAAATACACCAGGCACTAAATCCAATGTGTTTCTACATTCAGCTAATTTAACACCCACTCCATTTATGAAAAAGAGTCCTCATCGATTTTTTTCTGTTCATGTGCTCCTTCTCATTTTCGCCATGCCAGCGCCTACACGTGTTCAAGCCTGGCAGCAATTGAATTGAATTAGTGTGTGGTAGAGTTCCTATTAGAATGGCTTTTTAAGGCCCACACCTTGTGTCTTTCTCCAGATGTAGCATAGACCACAGAGCCTGAAGTTACAGAATGCTGTGTGCATGGCTACATTCACAGAGAACTCCACAGCATAAAGGCCACAAGCCTCAAAATGGACGCACACTGCCCATCACTTTTACATTTCGGCACCACAGCAAAGACCATTTTGGCTTGGTGCCCATTATGTATTGTACCTCTCCCCTTCTGTTATTGCACTATGCACTCTTTGTCCTTTTCTGTTTTCTTCACTCTCTTGTCCTCGTCTTATCCCTCTCTTTCCAATCCATTATTGCATGTTCATGCTTCCAAAATGTAATCTAGCATTTACGCGGAAAACACATTATGAAAAGCCTTAGAAATCATAATAGGGTATTTTTTATTGCAATAATTAGGACAACAACAGTTGTTTAGAACCCTTTCCAGTGTGTTTTGTCAGCAGTGGTAAAACACTGAACCATAATAACTGTCATTATAATCATAATGGCTTTCCTGTTAGGACAAGTCTTATCAGGCTGGTGACAACCACAGAGCTGCCACAACCAGGTAAAAGTGCTGCCTACGAAGGGAGGCAGTGAGGAGAAGCACCTGGCATTACACAAGAAAACATTTCTAAGTCAGTCAAGTGAAAAACTGCCCTGCAGAGACATAGAATTTTGACATTATTGTAAAGGGCATAAAAAATTTAAAAAAAACCATGCATTCATGCAGCACATCAATTGATTGATACCTTTATCCTAAGAAGATGACATCTGAAAATCAGATGTCATCTAGCGAATGATCACCTAGTAAAGTGAAACTACAATGTGATAGATCATTTAAATATCCAACCCATTCTGATAATAACATCAATCAATGCAAATCTATTGTATTTGCAAATGTAGCAAGTATAGTTAAGGTGACTTATTAAAATACAGCATATGTTGGCTAAAGACATTTAAACTCAATTTTTCACAACTCTTTTTATGTCATGTTACCATACATTTCTTGTGTTCAGTCAATAGGACATCTAACTTATTTTAATAACAGATTATTTAAAAAAAAGAACTTAAGCCAATAAAAAGAACCTTATTTCAGCTTTTATTTACTAAAACACATTTTTAGTGTGTCAAAATCTGAAATACACAGAGTTGACTGTTTCTTTAAACAGTGTGGAAGATTCCAGAAAGTGATGGAATTAGTTTTGGAAGCTTCTGATAGGCCAATTGTCATAATTAGAAGCTAATTGGGAATGTGCCTGTTTTTTTAAATGGGGAGTGCACCTTTAATAATGGGCCTACTGCACCTTAGACCTGAGAAAAATAATTGTGGCCCTCGACAAGTCTGGTTCCTCCTGGAGAGCAATTTCCAAGTGACTGAGGGTCCCACGAGCATCTGTGCAAAACATCGTAGGCAGTTATAAACATCTTGGAACCACACAGACACTGAATCTTTCATGAAGAAGGAAAATATTATCCCCTAGGGCTGAACAAACCTTGGCCCGAAAGGTTCAACTGAACCCCAAGACACTAACAAAAGGAGGTGGTGAAAGACATCACAAAGGCCTGAAAGGCTGTCGGGCATGGAAGAAGCCCCTACTCTGAGACCTGCATTAAAACGTATACTAACAGAGTGTATTTAAACTTTTAACTATGTAGTAAAAAGATAAAATAAATATTATAATTGGCCATTAGTTTGAATTCATCTTGTTTTTTTAAGATTATTTTTTGGGCATTTTTTACTTTTATTTTGATAGGACAGTTGAAGGCACGAAAGGGGAGAGAGAGGCAGGAAAGGCATGCAGCAAAGGGCCGCAGGTCGGAGTCGAGCGTCGAGGAGTAAACCTCTACATATGGGTGCCCGCTCTACCAACTGAGCTATCCAGGTGCCCTGAATTCCTCTCTAAAGGAAATACAGCAGATTTGACTTAACACAAACAAAGGTATGGTGACGTTACACATGCAGAGTTGTGAAATATTCAACCAAGGAGTATTTAAATGTATGGCCTCAACTGTAATAGTGTGGCAAATGCTGTTCCAAAAATGTTGGGGTAAAGGTCGCAGCTAGTGGCCGAGTTGTCAACATGATTTTGAGTGCAATGTCAAAATGACATTTTCAAAAAATAAAAAAGATTGACATCCAGATTAAATTTATCCTTGCAATGGGTTATTTTGAATGGATTACAATTGCAAATAATAATCTTCAGAATTAGGATTAATCAATGTAGACTATGAACGTGATTATTCAAAATAAATTCTCCTATACAATGACCCATGAGAAGCCAGAGCCAGATCTTAGAAGGCTTGTAGTTCTAATTGGATATCATGTCTGTGAGCATTCCATTATCAAAAGACGATGAGATTACGTTCATTATCAGAATATACGCCGTGCCAGCGTAGAAGTCATCTGTTCTGTACTGGCACTAAAGATTCTCCAAACACTAAACCAATGTCTCCTGGAGGTTGAACAAGCTTACAGTGGCAGCATGTGTGAGCAGTGTGCGTGTGTGTGTGTGTGTGTGTGTGTGTGTGTGTGTGTGTGTGTGTGTGTGTTAGACTACAAAGAGCAAGACTACAACTTCACATCAAAATTTGAAAATGACTCGTCTACTATCAAACAGATACACGATCGATGCTTTCACTATGTCAGAGTTGATGACTGCATTTCTTAATTTACTTATCAAAGTTTCCTCACAAGACGAACAAAAAGCAAACACGACATGATAAAAATGTCCATGACTGGACATTTTGCATTTTTGTGCGTTACAATTTTAGAAAACCTACACTTGAATTGACTGAAAAGCTGCTGCAGGACACAATTGAATCATGGATTTTGTGAAATCTTACAGCCGTGGCATATAATCGGTTTTTCTCAGCCTTTTGAATGATGTTATTTGTGACCTGTAGAATAATGTGCTGCTACTAAAAAAACACTAATTTTCCTTTCACATCATCCAATGCGTGGAAAGAGAGATGATTTTGTCCTCCATGCAGTGTCAAAATCAACAATTCTTTATTGATATGTCACATCCAATATGTGCCCCTTGCTGTAATTTATAACCATGTAGAGGAAAGCTTTCAACATTTTTTTTTTAAATCCAGTTAATGTTATTCTCACATTATTCTTTGAAACAGAATAAAGGCAATACATTTAACTATCCTGAGGTTGTAAAACATCATAGGTCGTCTTTTGAAATTTATACAGTAGCAGTGCTGCATCTTTCTGCTTATTTTCTATTAATATATTAATTTAGTCAGCCTCGTCAGAGTTGTAAGGGCTACAAACATATTACATAAAGAACAGAGGAACAGAAATGCAAAGGAAACATAAGAATGTGTGTGTGCTTGCGTGTGTGCGTGCGTGCGTACACACTCTTCATACTGTATATAAAAGCATCAGTCTGTGCATTTGCAGTGTGCACACATGCACCGGACACTAACTAAATGCATTTGATGAATCAGAATTCCACCGTCAGCCAGGTTCTGAGTAGAATATTTTCTTCACAACTTGTACCTTCAACAGAATAATAAGGTTGTCAAATCCTGACCACAAAGAGCCTCCCAAAAAGCTGAACTCACATTGTAATAAATCTAATTATGATTAGTGACTTATTAAAAGTCTGATGATGATTAATGCCATGCTAATGTATGACTATTATTTACCCACTGAATGCCGAGAATAATTTTTTTGATGGTGATGTGACACACAGACAAGGGGGAAATAAATCCTTCTGTCTTCCCGGGGAGAGTGTTTGGCAGTAAACCAATTCCAAGTCTGGCTTCTTGAATGCCCAGATAACGCAATCAGACAGTTGCAATATTACTGTTTTACCACCTGAAGAATTTGAATTTCATTCAGCCCCTTCAGAATAGTAGACATGCCAATTTTTCCCCAAGAATTGGCAGGACAAACACAATGCACCCCGGTGGAATGAGGAAAAGGCTTACCAGCAGAAAATGTTTTCAGGGTCTTTCTTGTCTGCCTACTCAGGTTCAATTTTATCATAATAACACATAAAAAAAAGTTTAATTTCTTCCATCATAACTACGCTGTTGATGCCATTTTATTATATGTTTTATTATTAAATTGGGAATTAGTTCACAGTAATAATAATATAAGGGCGCCTCGGTTTTCATCATATGAACCCCTTAACATTCCGGGTCACATTTGATTAAATTTGGATATATGGCAAGATTCTTCCTGCTGTTGTTTTATGCTGTAGCAAGGTGACACGTTTATTAGTTATAAGACATCAGCATGGCTAATCCTTTAATTTTCTAATTCTGATTTCAAATAACTTAAATTCCAGGGCAGTTAGGTCTCATTTTGTTGTGGACACCCTGGAACCTGGAGCTCTTAGAGAGCAGCTGGCCTATAGGTAATGATTTGATGAGGTACAGGATTAATGGTGTAGTCTGGGACAGCGGGGATTGGGCAGAAGAGCTCACTTTGAGGCTACACTTAGCTCTGATGCATTTTTTGTTTTAATAGGCAATGAGGTAGTTGATGTCTTTATCTCTTGGAAGGAACTTGTGCTCAGGGATGTTTGCTAAAAAATCACATTTGTGTAGCCAACATCCCAGGATACTTCTGTCATTGTCTATTTCTTCTGGTTAACAATTCGTCCAAGAATGAATTTCTCATTTACTACATTGTTGGCTAATTAACAATAACAATTGCTAAAATATGTTAGTGTTTAGACCATAGTGCCACATAGGCCCACAAACCAGAGTCCTCTGAAATCCGACTCATTTAGAACATCAAGCACCCATTTTAATATGAAGTGACTGCTGTTGACGCACCAAACACGAACTCCGTATCTGTCAGGGCACAACATATTAATACATAAATCGACTTACACACCTGAACACCTAAAGCAGCCTGATACTGGAATCCTGGGTGGTGCGCATTACTATTATTGTCGCACTGTTATGTATTAACAACAAGTAACATGAAAACTGTGCTTCGTTCCTACCTTGATTCCTCCAATCTCCTTTTACTTGATTGCTCAGTGTGTCTCTTTCATTCTCGCTTCCCTCCTCACTTGCTTCCTTCTCCTTCTCTTCCCCTTTAGTTATCACTCGTTTTCTCCTCTCTGGTCCCTTCTTCGTGCGGATGCATAAGAATGAAAAATTAATAGCCCGCTATCTTAAAGACAAACCGACGGAAAAATGGGAGAGGGGGGAAAATCCACCCGACTAAAAAAATGTTAAAGGCAGTGTGGGGAAATCCTCACGGACAGAGCAGATTCTCGTGAAAATTCGCCCGTTTGGGCATCAAAATAAAAAACAGCGACGACACCATTGTCCTGCTTAACAACGGTAATAACATGCGAGTTACAACGTTAAGCGGTGACGGTCAAACTGAGGAGGCATATGAACGCAATTGAAGTTGTAATCGTGTTGTCCGTCCGTCCCTGGTGCGATGGTGAGCATGTGAGCAAATGTGCCACCGTCGCAAAACGTCTGCGTAAGACGAATCAGGCTCTTAGATGTCTGATGTGCAGGTGCTGTTCACAGGACGCTTCCTTTTTTTCTAAAATGTAGACTCTTCACCTTCATGTGCTGTATTCTTGCTGTATTCTACTCGTTGGAATTAGAAATGGGATAGTCTGGCCATCTGCGGTGATTTCGTGTGCGTACTGACGCAGCGAGCGGATTACTAGTCTATAGTTTCCCTCTTTGTCGGCAGGCAGCGCACACACTCTCATCACATCATCAGGACCGTTCACACTGTTTTTCGACCACTGCAGTTCTGCATCAGGCCTATTACAACCCAGCGCGTTTATCATTGCCTTTCACATATAGTTTGCTGAGCTAAAGAACTGTTTCGAGACAATTTTTACAACCAACATAGACTTTAAACAGAAAAATAGTTAAATTTCCTCCTCTTTGTTTTTCTTCACGTGGTTTCGCATAGTGGGATGGTTCATCACACGTTCTTGAAATGGTCAGCTGTGGTTCCCCTGCGAAATGAGTTGGAATGTATATCCAGGGATGTAAATCTACACAATTACCTGCATGAGAAAAAAATTCACAGGTTAATTGCCCAGTATCTTCCAACTCACTGTGACACTATTCATTGATTTTAACAATGTGACTCTTCTCAAATGTGGTTTCTTTAGATACTTTTTAAAAAGCAAATATAACCAGTAATGTAATGCCATGATTTACTACCTGTGCCATTACTGCATACATTTAAAAAGTACTTAACTGGGTAAAAAAAACAAGTTTTTGAAAAAGTAGACGATTCATTAGACAGAGTCATGGCCTTGGTGTTGTGTATTTCAGGTAATACTTGAAGTAAGTGATAAAGATTTACTTAAAAAGATTGAGTCATTTTCATCAGATTTTCATCGTACATCAGTGGTGAAAGAAGTATTCAGATCCTTTACTTAAGTAAAAGTACTAATACCTTACTGCAAAAATACTTTGTTACAAGTAAAGGTCCTGCTTTGAAAATTGTACTTAAGTAAAAGTATGTAAGTATTATCAGAAAAATGTACTTAAAATATTCATAGTAAAATCCTTACATTTCAGAAACTGGAAATTATCAAAACAGTTCTGTGATTAATGGACTAATCATTTCAGCTGGTCTTGTAGGCCTATATATTGTTTGGTAGTTGAATTTACAATAAAATGTTATGTTTTATAAACTTGGCCTACATGTGTTTTGTGTGCAAATTTGTAATTTGTAAAGTAACTAAAGCTGTCAGATTGGTGACAGATAGTGGGGTAAAAAGTACAATATTTCTCTGAAATGTAGCATAGACAAAGAAGGCAACGCAGCTTTATTTGTATAGCACATTTCAGCCACAGGGCAATTTAAAGTGCTTTACACAAAACAGTTAAAAAATAAAAACAGATAAAACAAGAATAAAAGTTACAGTGCAATATAAGAAATTAAACATTAAAGACATGAACAACCATTTAAAGAAAGGCAACATCAAAAAGAAAGAAAGTGGCGTTCAAAGAAAATACTCAAGTAAAGTACAAACTAAAGTACAGCACTTAAGTAAATGTACTTAGTTGGATTACACCACTGCTGTACATATACTGTATACTGAGTGAGTTGATAAATTCAAATGCATCTCAATGGGCTTTTTATATTTTTTCATTAGTTTTACAGCACTACAGACATGTCTTCTAAAAATCCTCTAACATAGCTTGTTGCCCCTGTGCACAGGCACAGATAGATTTTTCGACAAGATTATTTTCCTGGTACTTCGACTGACAGACAAGTGGCTGAATAATCAAGATGACTGGGCTGAATGAGTGTCCTAAATTGGCAGTTCAGGGGCTTGTCAGGATGTTCACAAGTGAGAGCAGAATATACAGAAACTAATCTAAGGAATACAGCGTTAAGAACAAGTAAAAACCCTTCCCCGGGTGGCCTGGTTAGCTCAGTTGGTAAAGCGGGCGCACATCCAGTACATAAAGGTGTATGCCTCAACGCAGAAGGTCCAGGGTTTTTGCATGACCTGCACAATTACTTGCATGTCTTCCCCTCTCTCTCTCTCTCTCCCCTTTCATATCTATCTAGCTTTTCCATTAAAGGCTAAAATGCCCAAAACAAATCTTTAAAAAAAAAACTTTACTGGAACATGATTTAGCTACAAGACGCTCTATGGAGCATGCGAGTCAGGTCTGGAGTCGCAGGATGACACACGGCAACAGTTCCAAGCTAAGTTTGAACTCCTAGCATTGGAAGTACATGTTACTCTTCAGCCTGCTCAACTACCAGCATGCACCACTAAGTAGTCAGGATTCTCATTTGCAGTTTTCCCCTGGAGGTATAAATAGAAAAATGTCCAGAAGCCACTTTAGTCTTTTTCTACTATAGGTTAAAATACAGTAGCAGTTCAGGTTGGTGATAGTATACTCCACAAAGTAATTGAGAAATCAATGATACACCTATTTACAGTATATGTTAATAATTAGCTGTCTTGTCTTATTTCTGTATCAAAGGGTTTATACTATACATAAGAGTAGGTCTACACTACATATGCTATACCACATGTGATACTGTAGTGTATATATATTGTACCACATTGTATCATATATGCCTTGTACACTGTTGTGCTTATCATATTCAGTGCCATACTACATCAACATCATAACACAGAGGAATGCTCAGAACCAGGAAGAAGGAATATACAATTGATAATATTTAGTTTTCAGTACATTACAGTATTGAATGAATTCATATATACTATACAGTAGTGCATACACATTGTTACACTGGAACTTCAGTACAAGAGTCCAGCCCAGCACTCACCTAAAGTGGTTAAGATTAGTCTATTTTTGCACAGAATAAGTTTCTAACTGTTGCAGAGGAGATTCATCCTGCTATTAAATGTCTTTTTCCTCAAGCCTTCCCTACTACCTTCTCACCTAGTAGCCTAACTTAAAGATACTATGAGAAAGCACTTACACTTAGTTACAGGTCCCTTATTAATTGTTATAGTTCATGAATCAATGTTTTGCTGATTTATAAATCAAGCTTTCTACGTCACTTTCATTTTCACAGCCTCCCGAATTTGGCATTGACAGCTGTTATTCTGTTTCGGTTTTCTACGGCACCCAGGAATCCATAAAAAGATGTTCTAAAGCAACATTTTAACCATAGCATACACATTTTCCCTTTGAAGTGACACAATGCAAACATAAGATATGACATATTTCTCTTGCAAATGAAAAGTTGAATGAATTAACTATGAAACAAACCTTCTCAATTCAATAAACTGCTTTAGTCGGTCTGGTGTGACCAGTAGCTTACGGTGCCTAATGCTAACTATTCCGATTAATGTCAGTTCTACTCACTTTCAGTCAGAGCACTTTGTGATAAAAGTACCTAAAACTAAGCTTGGGCATTATCAAGGTATTATGATATACATAGCTTATTTAGTATTCCCAAAGGTATCATTTTCAATTCCGTCAAAATTGCACGCGTTGCCCTTCTATTAAACTGATACGCAGACGCTGTATTGAGGTGATGTATTGTAGTATACAGCACATGCCACCAGAGGTCAGTTACTACTGGTGACACAGTCACTGAGTTGTGAAAGATGGCAACGGCGAGGGGTGGGGATAACGTTACAAGACTGCTCATTTCTTTCTGTTATTTTGGGTTTATTCCTGACAATAAAGGTGAGCTAGCCAAAATGGACAAAGCTATGTGTGTATGATTTTATTCAACTGCTAGTCTGCCATCACCACCCGCTGATCCGTCGTATCTGCTGCGGCAGCACGTGTCATCAGGTGTCTCCAGCATAAGCCCATTGAAGGTTGTTTATTTCCTATCTATTCATTGTTCTGTGGGTTATTACACCAACAAGACTTGTCTAAGTAGGCTCAATGCATATTTGACACACAGCATTGTTAGGCTAGACAATTTCATGTGTGCTACAATGACTTCTATCAGCAGCTCAGCTTTTAAGTTTTTTTTTCTCAAAAAATGCCAGGAAAGTATGAAGGTATGAAAATAGATACTGCACAAGCCTACCTGAATCATGAGAATATTGGACATTAAAGGGAATGAATGCAGAATATATAATATGTTTTGTTTCATTTTTTTTTTTAGCTCAATGAGTGCTAATAATTCTGGATTAATTGCAGTCTTTAGTCTCTAGATGAACAGTGTAGGCTACACTGCCAGATAAAATTGCTTAACTTCCATATCACATGGAATATTTGCACCAGTCCGCAGAGCACGTTGCAATGTTTCTCTCCCCCTGGAAAATGCCTTTGTCAGTTTTTATTATAATACCTAATATTGGGCTTTATTGAATGGGCTCTACACGCCTTTGCCACTTAGCCTTCTGTCACGCAGTACCTACTTTGTTATACTGCTCTCAAATTCAGTCAATTGACCTTCATGGGCCGCCTGACTCATTGCGCCAATAAACAGCTAGCATAATGTAGTTTGTGGCAGCCACACATTATATCAGGATTTTTTCAAGATCAGATGTTATTCATGCAAAGTGATAATGCTCTGTGCACTCAGAAGACTGTATGCAAACCTCATCACCTACTGTACAGAACGGACCACTAAGAATCAAACATGGACAGTTTTGCACAGTCTGAGCAGTTGTTCATCGCACCCCGGTCACCTAGCAACAACAATAGTGACTACATGATTAAGTGCTGATTGGCCTACTTAAACAAGCAGCGGTCCCTTGTTACAAATACGGCAGCCCTCACTGCTTGATCACTTAAGACACGAATAACATAACTGTAGAAAGTCAAATGGTGAAAGAGAAATCTATATAAAAATTTCTAGATGCTCTATACTTGGTTCATCAAAGCTGGGTATCATTGCATTACAATGCAGTAATGCAGACTAAACATTTGTGTTATAGGTCAGGGCAGAGGTCTTAACATGTGTTAAAAACAAAAACAAATAGCTTATTGTAATACTTCACGTGTATGCAAAAACAGTATACAGTTAACTTATGACTAAAGAAAATTCAAAATTTCCATGTGCAAAGTTCACTGTCCTCAGAAATCATTATTATCTACCTTCCAAGCTGATGACTGTGATCGTCCTTTTGCAGCAAGGTCAAAATAGAAAGTATACTGTACATGTTACGAATGACAAAATTGTTTTTTTAGTATTCAGTATGGTTGTATTATCTGAAGAGGCTCTAAAATAAATAAATGCATTTCAGAAACACACAGGAAGATTCTTTTGGATTGGGTACTGATCAAAAATCCAGCTATATTCACAGTAGACTTCAATTTTTAGACAGCACATCATAATTACATACCGGTTTTCACACAAAATAAAATGATCCAGATAAGTGTTGATAAATTCAGTGGTTAAAATACACAGGCAATGTAGGGGGGGGGGGGGGGGGGGGGGGGGGGGGGGGGGGGGGAGGAACTCCAAGATAAGAGCCTGCCTCTGTGTAGCTTTGTAATGGTTTTGTACGTGTGTGCAGAGACATTCGAGCACTGAATAAATTAATTCAGGCTTGACCATGACTGTGAACATTTTAGTCATTGTTAATAACAATTCTTTTTGTTCACTTGTGTTCCATGTTGCATTTATATTCTCAATGGAGCGATGTCTTGCACGATAACACAGACATTATCAACAAAGAATCAGTGGTCCTGTTTGCCTGAATATCTCATGTTTTCTTTTCTAAAAAGGCAGGAGAAAATGGAGTTGTACAGCTGGCATATTTTAATTTGTTCTAGCTCATGTTTGATTAATGCCATTTTTTCCTAGTCAGAGCTCATGTTTATGCAGCACCATTATTTACATAACATCTTGCCCTATTTGCAAATAGCTCCTATTTTCAGTTATACGGCTTCTTGCTTTGCAGTGATTGACAAATTATATGCTTTAACACTTTTTTGTTATAAGACCTTGTTATAAAAGTACATTGTATTTTTCAATGTGCTGTATAAAATTATCAGTATAGCTTAACAGTTTTTTTTGTTGAAACACAATTACATTTAGCTTTAATGCATTACTTCACAATGCACCTGTTTCATACAAATCACTCTTGTGCACTTTGCATTATATTGGAGGCATATTAATGGGCAAAATACCTGTGTTTGTTTTCATCAGGTAGCTATGTTGTAAAACATTAAAGATTGAGACTTAGAAAAATCAATAGTCCATGATCAAACATAAAGATACTACTACAGAACCACCATCACTGGGGGAGGTCTCTGTGGCCTTTCATGCATGCCCTGCAGCGTACATTCTGTATAGTGTAGTGGAGTACAAGGCCTGTAGGCGTAAATATGAACAGAGTGGCAGGAAAGGCAACTGTGGAATTTCCAGTATTGAAAGGGGAAGAAACCAATGAAAAGGGTCTAGAAGTCCAACAAAGCCAGGCAGACATCAGTTTGGAGCCAGCAAAGCGTTGGTGTAACACCTCAGCTTTTATATAGCAACCCTGTGACCGCCAAAGCGTTCTTCCCATCATGCTCTTTCCATTGAATAAATGTTCACAGCAAATGCAGCATTTCAACATTTGCAGAGACCACATCCATAAAGACACCTCCACCACCCCTCTCTCTCTCTATTTTTCTCTCTGTCTCTCTCTCACTTTTTCGCTCACCCTCTCAATCTTGCAATCTTTTTATTTTTTTACTCGCTGTGTCTCTGTGTCTCTCTTTCCCTTTTGCAATATGACATAGTCCATTATCTGCTCTTAGTACTAATTGGTGTATTAACGCCATGCTGTGGGTGACACAGTGAAAGAGAGAGAGAGAGAGAGAGAGAGAGAGAGAGAGAGAGAGAGAGAGAGAGACACACACACACACACACACACACAAGGTGAATATGGATGAGCAGAAGCAAGGCGGGAGCGGGGCTCTGGGGGAGGCAAGTACAGAGTGATTCTGCGGGAGTGAGAGAATGGGAAGCCAAGGTAAATCTTTTCAGCTACACAAGTGGTTAAGAGCCGCATGGCAAAATGACGAGTGAAGGGAAAAAAAGAGAACCATTCTGTAATGGCTTGTTTTTTTTCAGTTGGCCTTCCCTGTATCCCTTTCTATCCTGCTCTCACCGTCACCACTTTCAACCCAATTATCCACTCTCCCTGGCGCCACTGGCAGCATATGGAAATGTAAATTGCAGGCGAGATGTTGTTTTTTTTTTTTTCAAAGCTGTGGAAGGTTAGTAGCTCTTGAGGATGGGCAGAGTAGGAGGAAGAAAAGGAAGAGATGACAAACAACTGGAACTGAGGGACTGCCTTTGGTCCCAATAGCTTGTTGATATTGGTACTCCATCAGATACACAAATCCACCCACAGAAGAAAATTTAGTCGACAGGTTGATTTCTGCTGCGGCACGCATTCACACAGTGAAGCCAAAATAAAGTTTGTATAGAAAGCACATACGAACCTTGATATTATTAATACTTTCAGAGTTAAATTTGATGTGTAAAAATGTTCCATATATGGACATGCACGCTCTCTCTCTCTCAGGCTCACACATGCCCAATGCCGAATTCACACATTTAATAATATACGGAGACTCCAACACAGTTGCACCACAGAGGTACACTTCCTCTGTGCTTGAGAGGCTTTTTAGACTGGGGCCAGGATGTAAGCCCTCAGGCTGATGAATAGCTGCTGAAGCTCAGGATGTAGAGATCAAAGGTGCTCATCTTCTCCCATGAATGTGACATTGAGACATGTACAGGCTGATTATTCAGATAAGAGGGTTGATCCTCGGGGTGGAAGCAAAATGGAGGCGAGTGTTATTGTTCATTATCATTAAGATCTGGCTTTTCCTCTGTTCACATCTCTTCTCTCCATATGCTCATATTCCGCCCCCACAGTGCTGATGAAGCCAACTTCTCAAATCCGCAATTTACTCAATTATTTTCAATTATCCTGCCATCGCTGCCTCTATCATTCCCCTTAGTTCAATTCTGAACAGAAATCACTTGTTGATTGACAGCAAAGGCCAATTAGAGGCTGGAGGAAAACTCAAACCCCTACGGTAATTAGTGCTGATTGGTGTCACACAGACGTTTTACAGGACCTACCCACAGATCTGAAACCCTTGTACTGATAAATACAGCAACTCTTGCCTTATTACCACAATACTGTATATTTGAAATGGATTCCTGCTCATGTAGTTTAAAGTTTGCAGAATTAAGCTACATAATTATATGTTGGGGGTGACGGTAGCTCAGTCCGTAGGGACCACACATGGCAAACACGGCTGATGACTGCTACACTTACAAGCCCCACCATTACACTTATGTTGAGTTAAGTTGTGTTATTAGTCTAATTAGTTAAATAAAATACTTATTGACTAATCTATCTGTGTGTGACCTCCCTTTTGTTTTTGGCTGCGAGTCAAATGGTAACAAACAATATATATCATTGTATGGGTTGAAAACTTGCTGGACTGCAGAGGTACCTTTGAGCAAGGCAACTAACCTCTAACTGCTCACCATTCTGACATCTCTCCCCATTGATGCATGTGTGTCTGCAAATCAAGAAAAATAACAACTAAAAAAATGAATTTCCCCAAGGTAACAAATAAAGTACATTATTTTCTAAGGTTTCTTAACATGTCCATGGAAAAATTGTGTGCTGAGAGAGCTTTTAAGGGGTTGTTTTGAGATGGTATGAATATCTATCTACCAAGAGCACCATGTTTTTGTGCCTTTAGCATATTAACTTTAAGGTAGTGCTGTCTCAAGGCTTTAGAAAAACTCTTTAGTAGTAGGCACAGGAATCAATGATGAACTGCTTCAGAGAACAACAGAGAGACACACAAATTCAATATACTTTCAGCAGTTTTGCTGTCTGGGTTTGTTGAACTTTTTGGTTTAGCAGCTTAATGAAGACAAAATAGAAAATCAGTTACGTCATACATTTTCATTTTGTTGTGCATTTGTGGTTATTTTATGTTTCAGAAGGTTTTGTACGCAGTAACCCTTTAATTTCTTTATTTTGTAGTTAGAAATGAAAATGTAATGAAGATTTGACCTATTGCTTTGTTTATAGTCGTGTTACAGAAATGATATGGTCTACCGTGTTATTGTCTGTTCTTTAAACCAATTTATGGAGACAAATAACAGCGCAAGTGCATATGTGGGTCAGGTTTCCAAACAACACAGCTAATGGTCACTGCTTAACAATGTTGTTGTTGAGGTAGGTGCGGGGAATTTGTGGATATTTTCAGGTTTAAGGAGGTTAGGACCCAAGTGCAGGAAGGCGAATAGAAGGCAGCGGTTTGAAATAAATAAAACAAAAAGAGTCTTACAAACACGTAAGCAGCAGGTAAGTAAATCAGAAAGAGACACCGGAAACACGGCAGCAAGGATCACAAGGGAGACCTAACACAAAAGAACACTACAATGATCTGACAACGGACAAGGGGAACACCAAGACTAAATACTGAGGGTAACAGAGGGTAAGACGCAGGTGACACAAGGGCTGGGAAACATGTGAAAGACATCAGACAATCACAAGGGCGGGGAAACTAAGGCAAGAAGTAAAACTAAACAAGACGGCACAGAAAACAAGACTATCATAATAAAACCGGAAACAGAACATATGCAAGACTCTTACAAGAGACCACAAGGCAGAAGCTACAACAAGAGAGCAACCAAGGACTAAGACATGAAACAAAACATAAACAGGATGAAACAGAACATATACAAAACAAGACCAAAAATAACACAATCACAAGACAAGACAGAAAACCAGGCTAAGAAATTACGACAGGAAAACAGACTACCACAAAAAGACAAGACACAAACACCCAAACCATAACAGTTGTGTTCAAATTTGTTTGATCTAGTTGTGACAGTTGCACAAAATTGTCATAGTTACAGCCATTACTTTAATACAGCTTAATTTAATTTCACCTAGGATTTAAATAAATCAACATTTTTCAACACTGTATCATAATTTAAACCAGTGTATTCATAGACTTTAGGACTAAAATGAAGCCAAATAATTTTAATTTAATTTTAATCTGTTTATTGATCCCCTATGTGGAAATTACAATTTACACTCTGTGTCCACACTTTGTTAGTTTACACACAGTCCTGAACTACACACACACACACATGCTCAGGATCTGTACATGCACTAATGGAGAGATGTCAGAGTGAGTGGGCTGCCAGCCGAACCAGCACCCTGAGCGGTTGGGGGGGGGGGGGGGGGGGGTACGGTGCCTTGCTCAACAGCACCTGGAAGTGCCCAGGAGGTGAAGTGGCATCTCCATACGGGAAATTGAACCTGTGACCCTCCGGTTCCCAACCCAACTCCCTACGGACTGAGCTACTGCCACCCCCCAAAACAATATATAAAATACAATATTTAAATTGACTAACACCATGATACATTCGCTGAAAACTAAATCACTATTGCTGAAAGGTTGAGATCCTCATTTTTATTTAGTTTCCGGTCACAATATACAACTTTCCAATGACCTCAGTTTAAAAAACTATCTTGATGATCTAATGCATTTTTGTGAGATTTGTGAGAAAGCTTTTCCGGGTGAACACAACAGCAATTGGAAGTAGAGTGAGGCCTCTTCCTGCCCCTCTTTGTTGCAAGGGTAGTGCATGCGCAGAACAACCAATAAAATGCTCCCTTACTGAAATGCGTGTTTTTGACCAAAGTCTCCTGTTGCGTCTGATTTTCTAAAGACTGAATACAAAGCCTAGAGAAGGTTCCGAAGTAAAGTTTTCTCTCAGACCACTCAAACTACAATATGGTAAAAGAATATTATGGATCTTTTGCCCAACAATGCCAAAAATAAAGTGCCTACCACAGCTTCAACATATAAATGGCTACTCTTCATATTTACAAGTTAAAGAACACTGTACAGTTATGACTAGAAAGACATCCTGGCTACTACAGTAGACAAAATTTGAGAAACAGTTCACATGGGCCACAGCTACTGGCTTGCACTGTTGTTTGTGATGAGTGGGCCGCTATGCAAACAGTTGTTACTCAAGACTCCCCTAATGACATTATGGGTCTAATTAGTTTAAATTGGGAGGAGATCTTAACTTGCAGGCCTAATTGCATCTGATTAAAGACAATATTAGTTTTACTGCGGTAAATTGGATGGGGAGGGTTGGGGGGGTGTTAGAGGATCGATGGTGTCCTTGTGGAAATATCCTAATGCCCTCCAAAAAGTGATGAAGAGACGGAACAAAAGCATAAGAGGGGAAAGAAACACTCAACATGCAGTGACAGTGTGTTAAAAGGAACCGTGGAGAGGAAGGGATAAGTGGGGTTGAAGGTTAAGAACTCATCCAGAACAACTCTTTGTCTCACCGCTACAGTTTTTGAGGAGACATTGTGTGATAGGTACAGTATTTAATTGAAGACAAAGAAAAAAAACATTGATGACTCCATTACACATATCTCACCTCCTGATTGCTCCATCTGCTTTCTAACAGCTCTAACTTTCACTCCCCAATGGGTGAATTGTTAGAGCCTCATACTTCTGTCTGTATTTTTGGATATGCTCACAGTTTTCTCAGCAGTGGTACACTCTGGACCAGTGAGGTGTAATTTGTGTGCTCTTCCATATTTGAGAAAAAGAACAGCTAGCTCTCACAGCTGGGAAACCAGTTAAACCAGTGTCATCTCTGCCGCCATTTATCTTCATGGACTCAGAAGGTTTTGTGGAGATTGAATGTCTACATTTGCTTTACTTCCTGTCAAGCATACTGGCCTAAATGTAAAGTTATGGTCATATCTCCAATGAATTACATTAGTCAGTGTATTCTCTCAATAAAATTGGCCTCTTTTGTTCTTAAATCCTGCAGGACTTACTGGTCTTTGATGACATTATCTTACCTCCTGAGGCTTCTTCACGGAATCAGGTCTAAACATTAAACATTAATGTGAAAACATATTGTTCAGGGATGGTTTATAAAAGTCTCACTTAGTAATTTGCATTTACGCAAAAGATATAAATTGCAGTGCAAACACAGCAACCCGAGTTATTATCATAATTATGCATATACTTATACCATAGGAAAACATTGACATGCTGATGTTTGCCTGCACACAAACATATTGACGCAAATACGTTCAAACAAAAACACATAACAGTGCTTGTTCCCTCTCCGTGCCACCATAGATATGTGCCCTGCATCGGCGGTAATTTAAAGCCAGACACAAGAGAGTATAGTAAATTATGTGTGTATGAGGCTTCATTCCCTCCTCTTCTTAAGCACTTGCTTAATTGCTGTTCTCACCTGAGCAATTGTATAATTTCCTTTATTTTTCTTCTCCTCTGCCCAGAATATGAGTCTATAATGAGCTGTGGGTGTCCCCCAAAGCAAAGCCTAGCGCCTTGAAATAGGTTTCACTAATTTACCAATTAGTCATAAGATACAATTAGTGTGCAAGTTCCCTAAGTCCATGAATGCCCCCACCACCAGCCTCCCCTCTTTGATTGTTCAATCTCTGCAGTGATCATCACTCCATTACTTGGCTCATGCTCCTGCCCTGCTTTGTTCAGCCTCGCTACAAAAGCAAGGTCCCACCTGCACTTTGGATATTACTCTAACCCTATGTGCCTCGCAGGGACTCGGTGAGGGAGTGTGAGTATGTGAATGTGTCTACGTCCGCAGCTCTGGGTTTCTGTTTAAGTGCAGCTGGGACCGGTTTTACTGACCAGGAGGATGAGTTGGGTAGGGAAGGGAGACGGGGGTGGTTGGGGGGGAGTTGGGGGGTGTCTGGAGAATAGAAAACTTATGAGAACTAAGAAGTTACCAAGTAGCAAAGTGAAAGTTTGCTAGAGGTGCTAATCTAATTCATGGTTGGAGAATACCATGTCTCTCCTAAAGACAAATAGGAATATAAAATATATATATATATATATATATATATATATATATATATATATATATATATATATATATATGTCAACGCTACTGTGCTCGCTGTTACGCTATGCGTGAAGTCTGGGTGAACAGCAATCAATATGTGAAAAGTAATTTTTCTGTGCCTTTTTCTATGCAAGTATAGTTCAGTTTTTCCTTTATGGCAACACAGTTGTCCTAGATAGGATTTATTGTAACGTAATTCTAGTAAATTACCTTTTGTTTTTATCATATAAGCATGCATCTAGGTTGTCTCAAGATCATATAAAATTATCATTTTGGGTCATTTGGTCATTTGATGTCAAAACTAATGTATATATAAGAAATACTGATAATTAATATGGCATTATCATCTTAGAACCAAAGGTATTAAGGCTAAGCATAATTCTCACTATGTTGACCTTTGGCAGATTGAGAAAGGTTTGCACCCATTGGAAAAGATAGACAAATTTGTCAGATTTTTTTAAATAGATCTTTACACATCTTTGGTTATGTCTCTTTCTTTAAGATAAGAATTTATTCAGATTTACAAAAGTACAAAACATACCAAAAAAACAAAACAAAAGGGACAAATATATCATTTGTATGAAAAAAAATATTGTGACCAGGTTTTAGCTTCAGCACTTTCTCAGTTAGCAGAGACTGAGGCAGGAGTTTTTGTGTCAATTGCAGTGAGCATGAGGGGACACTTTAGAGTGTGATCACACCAAACAAGTTCGAATCAGTTTATTGGAACTGTGGAACAGTTTGTTTCATTTAAACGAGATAGAACAATGCCATTCAGTTTCCAAATAACAGCAAATAACTGTTCTGAGACTGGGGGAGGGCTAGCTATGAAATAGAACAAGACACTCTCTTTATGATCTCTACTTGCACAATTGTAGGCTTTTCACACATTTACACATTTTTTTTGTTCTACTATGGGCTAACAGTTAACATAGAAAAGACCAAACATACATTTAAATGCTCTCTGTAAATAGACAGCTGGTAGGGGCAGTAAATTACAACTTGACCTACTTTCACTTAACTACGATGCCGTAAAGTCTAGACTAACGTACAGTGGAACGGGCCTTTCACAGAGAGACAGTAATAACCTAATACACCATCATTACTAAGATTCAACTACATTCTCTTATATTTGCACTGAATAACGCATTCAATAAACAGAAACATAACTCTTGCAGCGCACATGAACAGATGCGTAATATTAGCTCACATATAAAAAAGCACACTCGTGAATTAGCCTACTCTTGCTAACCTACATTGATAAATCCTACATAACATCATCAGACTTACTTATTGATTCACGCACACAGTAGTATCCACAAAGTTAATCCAATGAGAGGATAAAGGAAAGTGTAATAGCATTCCACATTAACCACTTTTCTCTCTCCAAGTAGAGACTGTATCACTACAAATAAGTTGCACATAAGGGGGGGGGAGTAGCTTACACTTAAGGGGCAGCACAGCGCAAAGCCTGACGCAAGTGTCTTTGCTAGTTTAAGACTGACGCAGTTGTCAATTTGGATGGATGACATTGTCAATTGGCACAACCCTAAGCAGCATATTTCTTCATATAGGCCTAATTGTATTTTAATGTTAGTTTATGTTGTAATTATGGCAGATACTTTGCCATGACCATCACAGGAAAGAAAGAAATTAAATGAAGAACACATAAAAGCTAAAAAGTAAAGGGAAAGTGACAACAAGTGACAACATGAGTCACACAGTCTGGCTATTAACTGATTACAGAGGAGATAATTACAACATTCAAAACCCACCCTGAAATGGCCCTCATGTAATGTAATATGGAATAATATTCATAAAAAAATGTACAATGCTGCACAATGTGGTTGTACATCAGTGGCCCACATTAAATTGCGTCCCCCTTCCATTTAGCACAGTTTTTCCTTTTACTCCGTGTTTGTGTTGGCTTACTAATTTCTTTTCCTTGTAATGTTACTGACTGTAAAGTGTCCGTGGGTTTCATGAAATGCGCTATATTAATCAAAGATATTATTACGTTGGTTGCTGCAACAATCTCTTAATGCTTTGGATCAGTGACAGTGATAACCGCTCATGAGACATCCAAAATAACTACACTTGAATTGTAACAATGCATCTGTAACTTATTCTTTTATTGTAAATGAACAGTTTTCTCTCTGAGTAAAATATTCAACTGTATGACCTTACCGTAACGCTAACTTGGTAATACAGTGGGCAATACAGCACTGTAAAGAAACGATCTTTAAGACAGCAGGTGTGGTAAAAACACTACCGCTTTTGTCCAAAGTGGCCGCTAGAATCAACACAAACTGAAAGTCACATATAGCCACTTTAAAACTCCTCAAGCAGCTAATTTGTCAGAAATACAACAGAGGAGCAACTATTATGTCTGTCTCTAGCACAGCCAAAAAAAACCACAATGTAAATAAAGAAGTCAGTCAAAAGTTATAGCTACCTTGAATCCCTCTTGTGTGAGAATAAATTAGCATTTTACTTGTTAAGTGGTAGTACATGCACAGTGTAGTTTTCAGTTTGTCTGAATAAATGATGTAGCTCCTCAAAACCCAAGTAAAGTTCCTGTGTCTTGCTTCTCAATAATGCAACAAAACAAAAAATACCGCAGGTGCTCAGGGAGAGCAGGAGTCAGAGAGAGGATACAAGAGGACGGTGAAGCCTGTCCATAAACCAATCAATCAAGCATCGGGAGACGCTGGGACGTAGTTAT
Organism: Etheostoma spectabile; assembly: GCF_008692095.1. NCBI lineage: Eukaryota > Metazoa > Chordata > Actinopteri > Perciformes > Percidae > Etheostoma > Etheostoma spectabile. Next base: position 11,206,659 of record NC_045747.1, read on the forward strand.
GTCATGTATAGTTCTTTAGTGCACTTGCACAATTGCATTGTGAACCCAAATTAACCGGACCAAATGTATACAAAGTACCAAAAACATGACCCTTGGTCTGGACTTTCAGGTGTGAAAAGGCCCTAAATATCCATTTCTTCCTTTAGATGTAAGAAAATGGGTATTGCAATGGGCCGGGAAAATGGCCCCAAAATGTATATAGTGTACAGTACATGATTTTGTACCATCAGTAAAAGAATTGATCACAAGGATACTGTGTATGTGTCTATCTGCATTGACCTGAGCACATCGCTGAGCAGAAAAGGCCCTGGAGAAATAAAATCAACTGAATTTTAGTTTAGTTTAGTCTAATCTCCAGGCTTGAAAATTTAATAATGTAATATCAGTAAAAATGTTACACCTATGGGTAAAAGGGTATAAGCAGATAATTTAGTCGATTAAGCTGCAAAGCAGTTTGAATTAAAAGAAAATGTTCTATCCTATTGGTGCATATCAAATATGCACATGCATTTATTACTTGTCATTTGTGTGTTTTTGACAATTTTCTTTTTCTCAGCTTCGCTCTCTGTTTCACTGTACCTTAATCTTTCGCTCACTTCCTCTCAGAGGTTCATTCCCCTCATGCTAATGGACACCCCCCACCCCCCCCATCCTCATGTCTATCTAATCAAAAATCAATTAAAAACACCTCGCCGCCAAGTCTCCAGAGCCAAGCCTAGGCTGAGGGTGGAACTGAAACGCTTCCCACACTTTCTCCCTCTCACAATCTCTCTCTCTCTCGCTCTCTCTCTCTCTGCCTCTCCCTCCCTCTTCCTCCTATGGTCTCCCCCTCTCTCTACCCTAAGCTCCGCCCTCCTGTCTACTGGAAGTTGGCAACATGATTTACGAGAACGGAGAACTTAATTTATATATTTTTTTCCTCTTGCATCCTCTCATTTATTTATTAGATTTTTCTCCCAGCCGCCTCTTCCTGTCTCTGGCGTGGAGGGGAGGATAGAGGGAGAGAGAGGATAGGATTAGATGGAGAGTGGTCTCGGGGCAGACCAGTAGACTGGCAGGCCTGCAGACATGGAACAGATCTGTCCCACACTTAATGGCATTAGTGCCGTCCCTGAAAGGGGGAGGGGAGGCCAGCAGGGAGACAGGCTAACATATTAAAACTGCTTCTATACCAGACGCTTGTCTACTCCACTCAAACTTCAACTCCAACTCCCTTTTCTTTTCTGGGTGTAGTTTTACTGACACGCCAGATGGCTTGTTACACAGAACCATCTTAGTCGCCGCCATTAGAAACGTTTTGAAAAAGGTCCGTTATTTTCAAAAAGTACCTGGCAGGTGATTGGATGTCCATCACGTCAGTTGTTGTGAACAAAAAGTTGCAGCCGTCACACACACCTAAGCCACACCTGTAGCCCCCAGAAGCTCTGCAAGTATTTTTTTCCCAGGATGGTGAAAGTATGTTAAGCCTACTTTGCCTTACTCTACCTCTGATTGGCTTTCCCTGAAATTTTTACTCCCACTCATCTTGCCTATACCTAGTCTCACATTGCCAGATATAGCTTCACAGGTTTGGCTATATCACCGATTCATTCTAGGATAGGAGGAAAAAAAACTGCTGGGTCATTTGCATTTCTTTAAACCAATCCCAATCATCTTGGCCATCGCTACTTTCCATATGCAGCTCTGTAAAATGGTCTCGTCAAAGAACTTGTTTTGGTCAAACACTTGCACCCGCAAAAGAAAAAGCCACATAAAATATAAAAGGAAGTTAACTGTTCACACAGTACAGTAACATGAGCTTTATTTAAATTAGCTGGATACATGGTGAATTGCTGTGTGTGTAAATATTTACAATCATTCACCAAAAGAACCAAACAGGCCTGCCTTACTGCCCCTTCCAAAAAAAAAATTAAAAAACATTTTCAGCATGCAAGCTCAAAGGTTGTTGTTCATTCCTGAAGCAAAGTAACTTTGAGAACAGCAACGCACAAAAAGTGGAAGGTGAGCGTCATGAGCGAGACTTCAAGATTTATCCTAGATGAGGAACTCCGTTAATACACACCAGGCTGAACCTAACCAACCCAACCTGGGAGGCAGTGAGCGCTAGCCAAGCATAGGGCAGGTCATGCCTTCCGCATGCCTTCGCCATCGTAGGAAAACATTTTAGTCTCATCAAGGCTCATGACCATGATTGGTTTGGTAAGCTGGTAGTTCAGACACAAATGCATTACTTAAAGCCTGACCAGATGGATTTTTGTGTAATATATGATCCCATAACTCTTGCGTGATATTACAAGAATCCAGCTGCCATGCAAGGTAAGTTTGACTGAGTATGTGTCAATTGTGTTGTTGAAACTATAAGCTCTTAGCTCGGACTAGTCACTCTTTAACCCTTGTGTGGTATTTGGTTCAAATTGACCCATTTCAAAATTTTACAAGAAGAAAAATGGTACAAGTAAATTTTTTCTACCTGAAAATCAATGGCCTTACCTTATTTTCTGTGATAAACATGTATTCCTGACTCAATTCAGAAAACTTTTGATTCTGGATATGACCACTTATGTTTTTTCCGTAGTGGATTTTTAACATGAATTAAAACCCTTATAACAAAAAAAACGAATCACACTTCCATTATTAATTGTGTTCTAGTAGAGACTGATTGCATTCCCTAAACAAATAGGTTATCTCTATTGTTTGAAATTGAGATAAAGACAATATTTGCTAATAGATTATGAAGTAAAATTTTATTTCAGAATTGTTTTCAAAACCCCATATAAGTCTCGGTAGACCCGAGGAGTACGAGAGGGTCCCAAAAGTGAAGACAATATAAGGTTTAAAACACATAAACAGTGGACCCTATCACACACACACACACAGAGAGAGAGAGAGAGAGAGAGAGAGAGAGAGAGAAGACTTGGTCTCAGGTGCAAATTAGCTCAAAAGCTAACATGGCCTTCGGTGGTAAGTGACATCTGTCGTCTCTGTCTGTATGAATAAAACTACAAGCACTTCCTTCTCTGCACTCTCTCCTTAACTCATTTACACTTACTCCATTGCCTCCAGGAGTTTACACATCTTACCGATCTGTGCGACTTTGGTGTGATCAGGGCCGGATTGCTGACTGTCAGCACACCTTCCAAAACTAGATCCAAACCCTACGGCATCCTCAGAGGCTCAAATTACCCTCTCTAACCCTGCTTGGACACCACACTCATACTTCACACTACTACTGTACCAGGAGCATGGGGAATTGCATACAGGAGATGGACAGGAAACGGGAGGAAGAAAAGGGGGAAAAAAAGACAGCGAAAGGTGGCAGATTGGAGTCAGCAAGAAAAGACCAGAGACAGAAAAGAAGAAAGAGAAATGAAGAAGAGAGCACTCTCTTTAAACATGCACATATCAAGTGTAGGAGACCATGGTGAGGCCAGGGGGAGAGGAAGTGACCAAGAAATGTGAGAAGACACTGACAGACAGGTGGAGCCAACATGCTGTGTCTTTTGATCAATGGAGTGGAGAGTTAGTAAATATACATGGACCCCGCCCTCCAGCACTTTCAGCTGCCTCAGCACACCCCCAGCATGGATGGATGGAAGAGATTTTTTCATCGCCTTTAAGAAAAGGTTAAGTCACGACAATATTGTTGTGGATCTTGAAAATATTAGCAATACTTCTTCCTCTGTCATGGGAGTTTGATTTATCCACCTTCCTCCGTACAGGCTGAGGAGGAAGAGGAAAAACAGAGACAGGAGTAGATCGGCAGACACTAACAGCCTGGGGAGTGTTTTCTCTTTATCTCTATGTCACAAAGGCCACCCCTGGTACTGCAGGTGTGTCTGGAAACAGCTTTAGAGAGAGCTATTGATCCTGCTGAGTACACCTACTGTATATAGCCAAGCGCTGCCCACAACTATGCACCCTAAGGAAAACTATACAGGAACAGGCCAAGCAAAAGGTCACCCTCTGATGGAGATAGGGAGCTGCATACCTATTTAGTATCCTAAATGGCATGAAACCTTATTACTAAGTCAATCCACATTCTCACACCCTTTTAATTCAAAACAGCAGCTGTGTGGAGTGATTGTTAACACTGCCTTGGAAAATGAAGGAGAACGAACAACAAAATGACTAACATCTAGTCAGATAGTATATTAATAGTTGTTTACAGAATACAAGAGTATAATTAGGGGCATGTTGATTAAGTAGTTACCTGCAGAGCCCAGTAATTATGAGAACCAATTATAGCTTGTTTCAGCTATTAATTTCATTTGATGCATAATAAAAGGTTTTTCTGTCACTTAAGCAGCAGTCCTTCTCAAAGTTTTCGATTTTTTATTGGGATGCATGGTATATCAACAATCATGTTGGTACGGGAAAATGTTAGTCCTTATTTTTCAGATAATTTTTGGGGCATTTTAGGCCTTTATTTGTATAGGACAGCTTAGACCTGAAAGGGGAGAGAAGGGGAATGATATGCAGCAAATGGCCACAGGTCAGAGTCGAACCAGCAGCCTCTGTATATGGGCGCACGCTCTACCCGGTGAGCTAACCAGGCGCGTGGGTCATGTTTTCATACATTGGGACAGGTTCGATGAGCAAAACGGGTCAGATGTGAACAATCAATGATTATTTCCATTAGCTGCCATTGTGTGTTTCATGGCGGCAGCACTGGTGTGTGTGTTTGGGCTACGCAGTGACGCAGCACAGGATTTACATGCAGAAGACAAAGCAATGTCAGCGGCCTGGATGTTTTCACTGTGAAAAATAAGAACAGTGAGTGCAGGATGCAATCCTTGAAAGTCAAAGTAATGTGAGGAGGATGCCGTGTCAAATCATTAAACACCACTAATCTGATCACTCCAATAACAATCTCCCATCCATAAGTTTACAAACAATATCAGGAGCAAGCTACTTCTGTAGCAGGCAGCCTAACACAAACAGCGGCAGCTGCAGCCCACACATTAGACAGTGTATGGTGGAGAGGGAAAGAGGGGGAGGTGTGTATTTCGGTGAGATCAGTAAATATCAGGTATCGGCCATAATAGCAATGGTAATATTGGTTATTTTATCAGCCAAAATTTTTATTTCTGCGCATCCCTAATTTTTCAATATGCTCGGTTCTTCTAACTTTCCTCAAAACACTTTCTGCGACTTTCCTTATAAATTGATATTTTCAGTTCCTGGTGTCTCAACATTACAAGAAATATCTTCTTTTTAAAGAGTTAATATTAAGTTCATATTAAAGCACATTGCTCCACCTCAGTTCAAAACAAGGTCACATCATGGAAATAATATTGTTTTTGTTTTTCAGATTTAACCCTTAGTTTACAATTCACTGAGGTTAAAAAATATGAAACCGTTGTTTGAAAAATGTCCAATTGATGGATAAATACATGTTACTCAGTTCAGCTGACAGTTCAGGATATGTTCCTTATCACTCCATAAAACCAATATTCACTAGTTTATTTAAGAGTTTAATGTAAAAAAGTGCACGCAATTTTATTTAACGGTGTGCTTCTCAGCCATTTCTTTACAAAAGTAGGTCCTGAATTGTTTGTTGAACGCCATGATATGCCCAGTTGTATGTGTTTAGCCTGCAGTTAATTCTGGATGCAAGTGAATGTCCATTAAATGTAATCTTGTTTTTCAGTCCAGCGCTCAGACCACAACTTCAGAGAATTGGCCAGCGATGAAGACATCATCCATCATCCCACTGACGCTCAGCCAGAACACTTAGAGATAAATATGGAGGCTATTCAAGTTGTACCTGTCTTTGAAAAACCACACAATCATAAACACAAATAGGGTCACAATACACAATTCAGATTTATAATTCCTTTCTGTTTCTGCAAATCAAATATGTAAAAAAAGAAATCTATCTTTCTCATGCCTATTTATCATCTTCCACTCATTCCATCAGAAGCTTCACCACCTTTTATCCAGCATTATTATTTTACATCTTGATGGCTGCTGCTTGATGTCTGTGTTTGTGCAAGCAAGCTTCTCTAGTCCATTTCACTTCCTAAAAATCTATGAAGAAACCCAAAATAGTCCACTTCGAAATGTGGGTTATTGGTTTAATGAAATTAATGAAATAAAATGAATTACATTAATGAAATTTAACCAATAACCCAAATAGTGCATTTAGAGTTGATCTGAGGAGCACACTAGAACACTTATCTCAGCATCAACAGTGCTGCAGAAAAAAAGAGCTGTCTTAATCGGATTGCTGGAGCTCTAAAAGGTTTTCTGCACATGGGTTCCTCTATAGATGCTGGGCTCCAGGGCCAGGCTGGGCACTGGGGCCTGACTGGCAGCCCGTCTCCATGGCTGGACAGGCTGATAAAGTCCAGAGACTTATTGGTGTCTTTGTTAGCCACTATGAGCCTACGAGTAAGATGATACTAATTAGAGGTTTTGAATATGTGATTCAATAAGTGAACACTACACACAGATGGATGCAGAAGCTCACAGATACACAACACCCACACCTTTTCTGCACTAAAAAGATACAGTATGTAGGTACATGCACACAGGCAGACACACACTTTTAGACTCTGCGATTCGCTTTTGTTCTCTTTTTCTCACAGTACACCTACACATCAGTCCATGGACTCACAGAGAAATTCATTTATCAGTGGTTCACTGTGCCCTGAAGCAAGTAAAAGCTGCAGCAGACATTGATCAAACTGACTTCTAACATGAAGAAGTTCAAAATCGCACTTTTCAAATCCCTTTATTGCCAGCAATCTTCCACTACCTAAATAAAAGAAATCACACACACGCGCATGCACACACACACACACACACAAAATTACACTTTGCTGTATGTATTCTAGCAAATATTAGCACCTCAACAAACAGATCCCCATTTACACACGTAATGCAAACATAACCCTGACATTTTTAGCATACATAAATGGCATCCTTGCTTTAAACATTCCTCTACTGAATGACCGAGAAGATATTTCAGTATAGATAAAGGTATTTTAAAAGATTCAGTGAAACAAAGACTGGATTTACTGTGTTCTTATAAGAAGCCAGGTAGGTTCTGTGGTGACATTTTGTCATAAAGTGTTCCTCAAAATTAGCATTATGCCGTTAAAGTACAAATCATGCCCTCAAAATACTCATTTGTGCAGTTAATATCCTTTGACTATGAGGAATGCAAATGTGAAGGCTAAGTAGTTTTAAATTCATGCCTGTCAGTTTACCATTGAGACTCAAAATGTTTCCCTGTGGTTCAGATAAGTTCTCTTCATACTGAAAGAATACAAGAAACCTGTGTTTCTCCTCCAAACGATACGTCTTGCACAAGTCAAGGAAATGTACCATCTTCTTGCACAGCAGCTCCAGAGTTATTAGCCTTTGTTCCAACTGTTTTGCATATTCAGCCTCCCTTCCAGCCTACATAGATGTTAATGCACTCCCACACAAACAGATCGGTGTGAACAGGGCAAACATATTTTTCCATCTCGCAATCACACCACACACACACACACAACACACAACACACACACACACACACACACACACACACACAAACACACCACACACCCACACACACCACACACCAACACACACACACACACCCACACACACACACACCCACACACACACCCACACACACACACCACACACACACACCACACACACAGTTCAAGTATTTCACTGCTATCTTTTTCTAAAACCCACTCACATCACACAATCAACTAGGCACACACGTGTCTGCGCACACACAGACACACACACAGAAAGTTTTTTGTGAATTTCTGGCAACCACCTCTCTGCTGGATCAGCTGAAATAGGATCCATCCCTCAGATCCCGCTGTACCTCTCACACATACTGATGTAGCCTGATCTCCTGTCAGTGAGACGGCCTGCAGGGAGCAAGTCTGGAGCTTATAGCACGGCCTCCAGAGACCATCTCAGCCAGATGCTCAAAGAGGTGGAAAGCCAGGAAACTACCAATAGCCACTACAGACAGCCAGGGACATTATGAGACCAGGGATGCTGCACTGTGGGTCTGTGCTGCTTCAGGCTGCTTTAGATGACATCACCACACAGGTCACATCTGGCTGGTGTTTTGACGTGAGACGAGCGCAGTATAGTGATACACCTTAGGACACGGACAACCGCATCCTAACACGCTTATGCACACTTGTACAAAGGCGCACACACACACACACACATACACACACACACACACACACACACACACACACACACACTTAGTTCCCTGTGGCAACGGTGTCACAACAGTGGGCATGAAAACAGACTGTGACAAAGCAAATCTTAGTACAAAGGCTGGGTGTCACTGCATAATAGTATTCAAATGAAACCACAGCCACAGCTCAGACTCTGCAGTGCCTGGCTTGCAGGGCGTTCAAAGAAATAAAATGTGTTTTTACAACTTGGTCCTTCTTTTGGGTTATATTGGCCAACAATTATATATTGGTTACAACACAACCCCTTATTCAGCCACTTGTTTGTAGAGATGTGGAGCTGTAAATCTCAGTAATTAAGTTTTTCTTTCTTCATTTCTAGCTTCAAGTTGTTTGTGGATGCACATGTTTAATGTGCCCATTAACATGCCTGTAAACACTTGTGTATAAAAAGCAAGGCTAATGTGGAGAATGTTTCCATGATCAATATAAATAACCAAAGTAAGACCATTAACTAGAGTTATTACTGGGTTATAGTTAATCTATCAATTCATCAACTCAACAATCAACGGAACCAATTTCTTTACACAGAGAAGCACGCAGCACAGACTAGCCTTGTTGTGGGAAGGTTGCATTAATTTCTTCCTGCAATACTGTTTTTTTTCCCAGGAAAGGGAGACGCTCCACTCTGCAGTACAATGTAGAGTATTCCCTTCCTTTTTATCCCTTCTTTATTACTCTCTATACATGAGAGAATGTGTAAATATGGAATTATTGAGAAATTGATTGCTGCTCTCGTCTGCCCAGTGTGGCCTTCCTCCCATTAATCTCCCATGCGTACAGAAGAAGCAAAAAATCCATCTGGCGGAGTCGCTGCAGACAATTGTCTGAAAGAATCGTTCCATCCAAATTGAATTAGAATCAATGTGGAACATACACAACCAAGAGCATCATTAGATCAAGAGACCTAAGTAAAGAGAGGGACAACAAAGGGGGAGAAAAGCAGCTGATCGCTCTCCTCCTTTTTAAGCCACGTTCACAGGCCTTCAAATGAACAAAATTTGGTTTTCTTCTTTTTAGTTCTTCAAGTGTTCATCTCTGCTTCCTTGCACTCTTGCACGCAAACAGTATGCATGCACACACACAGATAGTCTAACATCTCTAAGTGAGCCCAGCCTTGAGCCTTCAAGCCTTGATGCAAGTACCAGAACAAGAGGAAGCAACGTTAGAAAAGGAGGAGGAGCAGAAAGATTTGGTGGTGGAGGAGAGGAGAGCACAGAAAAAGAACAGAGGAAGCGACGGTGAGTCATGTGCAAAGACATAGCTGGTGTGACTGGGCTGCTTGACTGAGAACAAGATGGGTGACAGAGACGAAAGATGAAAGGCTGTGGGAGGGTACAGTGGAAGAAGAAGAGGCGTATTACTGTATGAAGCTGAAAGCAGGTCAGCGACAAATGGAAATACAAGGTGATTGATATCCCTGTCACAGTGGCAAAAGCTCGATATTTGAGTTAGGGGGAAACGGTATAGAACCTAAAGAGGAGTCAGCAGGAGATTAGTGAGTGTTAGATAGCAAGATTTAGTCGACAGGAGATAAAGAGACACTTTAGAGAGAGCAAAGCTAAAAAGCAAAGCAGGACAGGGTAGGCGGAAAATTTAAGTAATTTTGAAACTGATACAGTTTGTAGTCAGGAGAGAGTTGTGTGAGGGGGTTGATACAGGGAGAGAGGAGATATTTGTGTGAAAAAGAGAGATACAGAGAAAGTAAGATATGAGAAGGGGTGAGATGGAGATAGATAGGCCGGCCTGGAGTGAGACGGAGTTATCGGCTATGATCGATCTGGCCGGCTGATGCCAAATGGGGGGTGTAATGATGGGTAATGATATGAGAGGGAGCACAGTGTGTGTATATATGTGTGTGCGTCCTGGATCCGTGACCACATCGTGGCAGACACTTTCATTAATAGAGCCAATTCATCGCACCTCGCGGAGAGGGTTTAATACACGCCTCCATAACAATCTATATGTACTGTACATGCATGTAAACACTCTAATCTAGTCTCTAGTCTCACTTTTTTTCTGATCCAGACTCTTATCCTCACTCTTTTCAATCGCCACTCTTAGTGCAGCTTTCTCCCCCATCATCTGTCAGTTTCTTTTTCCTCCACCATTACTTTTTCATTTATTTCTCACCCACCATGAATCTCCTTGAATCTGTTCATCCGTATTTTCAAATGAACCCGTCAAACCTGCATTGCCGTCGGGTAGTGCAACGTTTCAATTGATAAAAACATATAGCATGCCAAGCCCCACACACACACACACACACACACACACACACACACACACACACACACACACACACACACACACACACACACACACACACACACACACACACACACACACACACACACACACACACACACACACACACACGTTTATCTGTTCACCCTTCGCAGACCTACTGACTCTTAAACAGTTTCCACAGCAACATGAAGTGGCTAAGAATAATGTATTCTGTTATAGCTGGGAATGATTAGCATTATTCTGTCCTGTTTTAACATCAGTGTCTTGTCTCACACTACTGTTTTAACCAAGTAATTGTATTCTGCCACTGGGTTAGCTATATAAATAAAATGACAATCGTTTGCTTGAATGTGATGTTAGGGAGATGGGACAGACTAGTTATAAAAATGCATGTCCACTGGCACTATTAAATGGATGGACTAGTCTGTGTGGCCATTACTATGGAAACAAAAACCAATCCAATTCAGAAATTTGGGCCAAGACGACATCTTTCAGAACAGACTATTTTCCAGCAACAACATTTGACCATACTGATAGTAATTCTCAAGCAGGCTGAATCAGTGACGAGCAGAATAATACAGTTTTTCAACCGCTGGCAAACCAGCAGCTTTAAACCACTATATATTTTCAAATATTCTTGGTTCTGATACAACACAATTTTACTGAAATTTGATTTTTTTTTTCATATTGTAAAATGAATCCATTAAAATGTAATTCTTCTAATATTTACTATAAGATTTGAATCATGCAATCATGCACTTCAGCCGAGTGCAACACCACACCCTGCTAAACTCTGGACACACAAAAACCAAACATCAGTGCAGAGCAAATCTGAGGTTCTTCTTAACAACCTACAGTCAAGTCATGAATTTCAGAAGAATCCGCACGTGGATAAACATTGTGACTTCAGTCTCTTATTATTAAAATACTGTAGATCGGTCTCTTCAACATGTTGCTGCACTGGACAGAAGATTGAGAATAAACAGAAGATGTAATATTAAACTGTCATAATAAACTGAATAATTAGACTGTAAGAGTTTGGAGGTGAGATACTATTATTAACAGCTAAATCAGTCAGTAAAATGCAGCTCTTTCTCCTCCTTACCGTTTGTTTGACAAAGATATTTGTATTACAATTACAGCCACAGCAACGCAGAGGTGAAATCTTAATTGTCCAAAGAAAAGGTAGCCTAGATGGGTTACTTATATTCAGTAATCCTTGCTGATGCTGCTAGTTAAATGAGTTATGAAAATATGTTGTCTAAAATACAAAGGCTGCAGAGGAAGCAGCCCCATTTAAACAGACAATGTATAGTCCTTATTTATGTGTGATTTGCTACATCTATTATGCTTTATTTATCAAAAAAGGATTCTTTTAAGTGAGTCAAGAGATGAATTGTAATATGAAGACTTTGCTAAATCATTTGCAGTTATATAGTGTGCTACAGTTATTTCTTTGAAATTAACATACCTTTATGAAATATGAAATAGATTTTAATTTATTGTAAATGACAACACCTTGTAAATGATTCAGAAAGATGTAACTGGAGCCTAACTATACAGTGGCTAAAGTCAAATACATGTTGGTACTCTCATTTTTTGTTTTATTTCACCCACTAAATTAATTTTTTCTGCATTCTGTTAATTTAAATGCATAAGCAAACATAATTTAAATGAGTTTTTAAAAAGATAGAAATATTTTAGAGTAAAAAAAAACACTGAATACAATTGTGTTAATTAACCTGGTAAAAAGTTCGCTTGCGTCATGAAAATCTGACCTTTTTGGTTTATCAAACCACTTGCCGTAAACTGTCTGTTTGTTTGTCTCAAACCTTATTCATACCAAGCCATGAACTGTCAGTTTGAACAAATAAACTGGCTGTTTCATTCGCATTATGTAACTTGATTTGTCACAAGCTTTTTAGAGTTGATTTTTCAAATGACGACAAGTTCCCGATGAAAGCCTGCTGAGGGCTGAATATAGGAAGTAGGAAGGAACGGACACCAAGTGTTGGCCCATTATCTTTTCTCCAGCAACTCCTCCTCAAAACTTCACAAGATGTGCCTAAAAAAACACTCATGTGGACAAACTGGCAAGTGAGGATGAGGAAAATAAATGAGAGGGAAAGGCTGGTTAATGAGAAATGCTATTTTTACTGCTTTGATGTCCCCCATCCACATAAGCACACAGCTTAGACAAAAACAAATTAGAGATGTCGACTGCATCCCAAAGACATTAAAAACATATTAGCACAACAACCATTTGAGGCTGTATCCACACACATTCACGTGTGTGTGTGTGTGTGTGTGTGTGTGTGTGTGTGTGTGTGTGTGTGTGTGTGTGTGTGTGTGTGTGTGTGTGTGTGTGTGTGTGTGTTTCTGCATTTCAAATTCAGAAAAAGTATTCTCCGTGTATTTCATAGTGCTTGTCCACACTAGCCGGTATTATGCATATCACTGTGAGCAGTTGTTCCTTATGGCTAATAGTAGGCAAAATATCAACATAATGACACCATAGTTTCTGCACGGCTAGATGACTCAGAGGCATAGTGCCATGATTAATTTCCCCACTGTGAACTGTATAGAATACAAATCAACATCATCAACATGATGATGAACACATTCAGAAACTTTTCAAACTGATACTGATCATCATTTGTCTATCTGGTCCTCAGGTAGCGTCCATCTTCACAACAAGAAGAAAAAGCAACCTTTTGAGAGATTAAAAGGCTGGCCAAAAATCATCAAATGAAACAAAAGAATTGAAGAGTTGTCTAATAATATTAATACATGATTTGCATTACTAGGAACACCGAATTAAGCATCTTGATTGTCTCTGTGGGCGTGTCAACGCTCATAAGCTTTAGCAAAGTGCTTGTTAGCACACATTGAGTAAATAAGCAACCCCCAACTCTTTCCAGGAATTAGCGTGATTTGTGCCAAGAAAACACTTTTTTGTAGCAAGGGTTATACAAAAAAGGACTGCTAGAAAATATATCAAATTCTCCTGCAGATATTTTTTCTGGTAAAGATAAAACTTACTGGCATTACTTGTTTGACAAATAACAGCACCTTCAGGCAAAGTTAGCACTTTTTTGGATGAAGTTAAATTTTTTGTTAAACTTTTAACCCTCATTGTTTTCTCACTGAAGGCCAATCCTGCACTGCCGTCTATTGCATAGTGTCTTCAGAGAAAATTAATTCCCATACTAAATAGATAGCAACTTGTAGTGAGTCTCCACTTTCTCAGAGAAATGAACTGATTCCAATAACTAAAACTTGTATTACATGGCAATACCGGATACTGACTCAATTTAAAACCTGTGAACCTTGCTGTGGAGCGGTTTGGGACCCTTCTTACAGATGGAAGGTAACATGAACAAATATACATTTGTTTAATCCAACTTCAATTCTATTGTTCTTGTTTTTTTTAAAAATGCTTTGTGATCATTCATCAAATATATATATATATATATATATATATATATATATATATCTCATACAAAAGCAGTTTAGAGTTTGTATACATTAAAACTAAATAAAACAGCATAATGTGCAACTAAATATCCATGCATACACATGAAAATACATATACATACACACAAACAAACATACGAACTGTACGAATACGGTACTTTCTTTGGTTTAGCTTGGTTTGAAAAGGAGCTCAACAGGCAAAGTGCTCCATTCTTTAGCTGCATAAATCATGAATGCCATCTTACCAGACTTTGTTGCTCTAGGCACGTGGAGGAGATTTCCACCTTGTGCCCTGAGAGATCTGCAGGGGTAATAAACTGACAACACGTCTAAGATGTACTGTGGAGCCAGACCAGCTAGTGTTTTGTAAACCAAAGGAGGATCATCATGAGATCCTCAAAGATCTCATGATCGAATGTGTTGAATGCAGAGTTTAGGTCTAGGAGTATTAGGATGACAGGAACAACAAGAAAAAAAGCAATACTTTCTGTGCTTGTTGAATACATGATGTGGTTTGGACACATCTGGCCAGTACAAGCTGTTCAACAAATCCCCAAACTAAAAAATTAAACATGTTGCCTGTCATTGTCTTCCAAATTGGTCCATTGGAGCACTTTCTGAACCACTGCCCGCATTGGCGGGACAACATTGTTTAGCAGTTATTTACAAAATGCATATGGCAGTTACAAAATGATTAACACAATACAATCTGCCATCTCTATATCTAAAGTGTGGTGAGGTTTAGGCATAAAAACATTAAAATTAGGGTAATATTGTGAACATGTTAAAAAAAAGGTAGGAAGCAGGATAAGGACAGCAGTTGCTCATGTCAAGGTGGAGGTTTTGAGAAACTACGCCACATCACGGGTCCATTTAGGCATTTGAACAACCAACCAATGTTGTCATTTTTTCTGAAGATAATCTGATGTTTATTAAAAGCAATATAGGTTTGATATTACTGATCCAGTGCATCTGACTGGTGTCGCTAATTTGCATGAAATCCTAATATAACAACATAACATGAAACACAGTAAGAGAAGCATGCAGACCAGTTAAAAAGAGAGACACAGGAAGACAACGAAGGAAGGGTTGTAGGTATTCATGACATCAAGCCAACAATAATGAGTGACAATGAGAACTTGCACTGTATCTCAGGGAAAACAAAGGAGACAGGAAAGATGAAGCAAGATTGGTTAAAATGAGGAAAATAAAAATGGCTGCAATAACTGACCACTGACTCTAGACCACAGTCAATATATCTAAGTGGGTTTTAGCTGTGCCGCGACAAAAGAAATGCGCACACACACACACACACACACACACACACACACACACACACACACACACACACACACACACACACACACACACACACACACACACACACACACACACACACACACACACACACACACACACACACACACACACACACACACAGAGAATTGGTTTAATTCCACCAGCTGGGTTTGAATGTGCGAATAGAAAGTGACATTATACACACACAGTGCTATGATTTTGCGCCTGCCTGTAGCTTCATTGGGTAGGTGGGGGCAGCAAGGTTGCAGGCTGCAATATTAAACCATCAATCACCCCCCAAATTAGGCATTTTACATCAGACAAGCACTTACAGCTCTCTCTCCCCCTCTCCCACAGGTGGGGTCCAAGCCAGGGGAAAAGAGATTACATCACAAAAACAATGATGGTGCAGCAAGACCCATGAATACATTACACCATTATATACAAGCGGAGCATGGGCGGAAGAAAATAATAAATCATAATGAATAATATCAAATCATTGTTATTCCTTTACTCTGAGGTACATGAAGTATGCATATAGGCAGGAATTTCAGTACCGTAACTAGCTTAAACTAATAGAAAACTGGAACAAGTGATTTGCATTAACAGTCGCTCACAGTATCTCATATTTGATTCATAACACAATGCATTTTTTGTCTTGTCCCCATGTTAAACACAGCAAACAGCTCATTTCAATCACCCATGGTGCAAGAGAAGGCGTTGTGTCCACTTTGCCATTTCTCATGTTTTGATTATTAACATCTTGGTTATCAATGAGCCGGGAAGCCATTAATAAGCATAAGCAAAGACAAGAACAGAAGGCACAGGATGGGGAAAGACAAGGTTAAAGTAGAAGCGAAGGAGGAAGAAAAAAATGTGAGGGGAAAAGACAGAAAGCAATAGAGAGGATGTGGGTAAATGAAGCATGGAGTTGCATTTATCCCAATTAGCTACTGCAGGGGTCTTGGGTGAAAAGGAAGAGTGTCCACCCCCATTAACAGTGTTTACTGACATGCCTGCTGATTACAAGCTGGGGAGAGAAACTGATTGCATAGTTCTCCTCTCTTTGCAAACATGAAAAAGATCATGGGCAAACATTTATGCCATACACAGATAGACACACAACCATAGCAAACCCAGAATTTCTTATTTCTTATTCATCCTCTTTCTTCTCACCACCCTACCTATCTATATGACTCCTATATTCTCTTTCAACATATCAGTGTACAGAAGGTAGATTTCCTTTGTCCCTTTTGTGACTCCCCTCAATTCTCATCTTCCTTGTCTGTCGCTCTGTGTTGTGTGATGGTGATAATGGAAGTAATTACACTGGCTTCATGTATGTTCCGCAGCACAGCAGCAGCAGCACAGGCAGGCTGTGGCACCATGACGCCCATTGCCCGGCCTCATCCACACCTACTCTGGAGACTCACTGTTGAAGGGCCGGCACGCTGTTGCACGGAAACACAGACCCCAGGGGATAAAATGGTGTTGGCCTATGAAGTGACAGAAAGCCTATGGATATATTGTGTGCTATAGTCTTTACTTCCTTTTCATTCTGCATGTATTTCACCAAGCTTGAATATGTTATGTTGTTTCAGTGGGATTTGCTGGAATCTAGTTTCTATGGCATTGCTGAGATAAGCTGCCCTTGGGCGAACATACTGCTGAACTTCTGACCCACCAATACAAAACGATATATCCTCTGTAACGCAGGATTGCACTTGATACAAGGGAATAGAAAAGCAGACAATAAAGAGGATGGAGGAAATGTGTGAGTTCCTCTTGAAGAGGGGGAAGAACAAGGAAATGGAAAAGCAGAGCAGCATATCACAACAAAACCAGAGAGGAAGAGAAAGAGAATGTGCATCTGGCAGAACTAAAGGCCTTGGGAGGTGAAAAGGAGATTAAATAATAAGTACAAAGTACTTGTTGGCAAAATGAAAACATGAAAAAGACACATTTCATTCACTGGCTTCAAGATTTATGGATCTTTTAATCATAGTTCTGCATTTTACATCACAAATGAGTTGAGGAAAATAGGTGAGCAGAATGCACCTGGACAATTATTCAGAAAAACAACAAGCACAATTCGACAGTTAGGAACAAAGCTTTTAAAGCTCTCCAGGCAGCAGAGAAAACAGTCACGTCTGTGTACAAACAAGGGCACAAAATGAAGCAGAGGACCAAGTAGAGCTGACCTCGCCTCTTTCTCTTTCATTGCCTGCCTTCTCCCTCACCACCCTCTTCTATGGGTCTGACCTCTCTCAAACCCTCTGTCAGCTCCAAGCCCCAATCTCCATCTGAAGAGAGACACCTAGTGGTACAGACCAAACCTTCGGGCCCCGGACATGGACAATGCTCTCTATCCAAGTTCATTTAACTGCACATCATTGTTACACATTCTCTTCTCTTAAAAAAGGCAAGTTAGTCAAATTGAACCACTAACTACAGCAATTATTGGTGTGATTTGCACATCGCTCGCAATCAGCCTCACGCGCCTCTACCAAAGAATGAGGTGGTTTGTTTTGGTGGTGGTGGTGGTGGTGGTGAGGGTGTAGGACAAAATGGAGATCAGTTGTTTATGGATGAGTTGCCAGATTTGGTGGCTGCTTGGTGTGGTGGTATATAGAAGGAAAAAGACTCATATCACATGACCAATGATGATTAAAAGCTCATTTTCAGGTGTATTACAAATCAATTAAATTCATGATGCAAAAAAAGATTGCTTTTAAAGTAGCCTGATTTTCTCTAACATTTTATTTTGCCTTATTGTAGTCTGTGAGTAAACAAACATGATATCTGGTGTTTTAGGTATCAGCCTTAAAAATGTGGAAAAGTCTTCCCCAAGTGATATATCCAAGTGAAATTAAAAAACACATTACGTCACAATGACTGCAGGAAACTTTCAGAATTAATCAATCACACCTCTCAAGCTGGTAGAGGGTCTCTTGCGGGGTTAATACCACTGTTAAAATGAATGTGACAGGTTGCATACAGAGCGTCATTATTCTCCTCAAGAGTGAGTAGACATGATAATTATGATCGGACGGTACCTTTAAAATACCTGTCTCACCTTATAGGTCAGACACTAAATCAGCTGACACAGGACTACACTCCCTTCCAGTCAGAAATCAGTTGAATCATGAAGCTCTTGAAAAGCTGATCTGCCATGACTGCTCAATGGGCTTCTCTGATAAAGCCAGACAAGGTGGTATTACACTAGCGAGCCCCAATCAGAGAGGCTGCATCGATCTATCATGGTGTTATCTGCGGAAGAGGTATATTACCTGGGTGCCCAGACAGCCCTGGGCATGCGTGGATGTGTGGGTCTGATAGCAGAGCTAGCTGTCATCCCTCTGGGCTGATTAATGAGGAGCTCGGCCCAGTGTTTAATGTGTTTAATATGGGCCGCTGACGAGGGCGTCACACTGACGGAACCCACCCGTCTCTCTGACTGATGAAGTCACCTGCAGCTCTCACTCTCTCTTTCTCAGATACAGTAAAATAGAAACACATAAACAGACTGGGAAAACCTGCCTTTCACTGACCCTGTTTTTGTGCTGAATGGGAGGAAAAATTAGAGCCAAACGTAGAGCTCTGATCTGGGGGTATTTTGGGAGCCGGAGCTCTCTAATGGAAGATACGTAAACCTTAATGTGTGGCAAAATTCAGGCTCGCTTGCACTGTGTAATGAAACAGCTAATATTCTTGTACCTTCTTTGCCCAGCAATCAAACTCTCCTCTTCACCGCTCCCCCTCCTCCATGATATGTCTATTACTTTCAGCCTGCCTCACTCTTTTTCTTTATATCAGCTCTTCTACTCCCACCTGTTCATTTTCACTTCTTTCTGCCTTTCTCTCTCGCTCACTATCTGTTGCCTTCCCACTCCTTCCCAGCACATTTCTATCTCTCTCTTTTCATCTATCACCTCCTCTGCAATGTTCTCATTTAATCATCCCCTCAAGAAATATATTCACCTCCAACAACTGGGCTCCTATTAGATCATATACTCTGTTGTTACAGCTGTTATCATGGCCATATCCTGTCCTCTTGGTGTGGCCAGGGGCTGCTATATTAACAGTCTACTTCAGGAAATGCACACACAATCACACAAACAGGAGCAAAGATGTATACTGTAGGAAGTAACCTATTTAACGGATAATGGCAGGCATGTCCACACTGTGTGAGATTGGTAGTTGCCTTGCTCACAGCCTCATGTGCAAGACAGGCACAGATGTGTTGACGCCACAATGTTAACAACATGCTGTACATCCCCTGGTGCTTTACCTACACACTACGTCAGTTTTCCCACTTTTTTTGCTGCTCACATCTTTGTCACTATCGTGCGAATTCAGGACTAAAAGTAATAAAAATTTACCTGGTAGCAATTTAGTGTGTTGCTGATATTCATAGGAACAATTTTTTTTCTTGGATGCAGTAACATTTAATATTACATGTTCAGAGGTAACATCTACAGGACTCAAGTCCTAAGTGCTTGTTGAGTCACTATTACATGTGTGGGTTGGATTGAAAATGTCATTTTCCGTCCAGAGGCCAATGTGGAGCAGCACAGTATGAGCTATGCTCCCATGGGAAGTCTCCAGCTCTCCATGAGGCAGGTACAGATCAAGCCGGGGAGGTGCACTCAGTCCCTCCAGACGGGAGTAATGAAATATCAGCTCTCTGAGAGGCTTGTTCTGCCTTCAGGGTAGATAGCTAAGGCCCAGTTTAAGTTTACATTATGGACAGAATCCTAATGACTCCTGGTCCCGTCCTCCTACCGTGGGCTTTGCCGTTTTAAATATATATATGTATCTTCTTTTTAATTATCTTCATGTCATGTTACACTTCCTCTGCACCACACTGTGAGAGGAAAGACAGGCAAAGCGTGGCTGCTACCCCTACTGCAACCTTCACTGCTCAAGCCACCCAAATCCCATCTGCGCATTTATTCACACATGCACAATGTTCACCAAAGCACACACAAGCAGTGGAAATAGAAACAAATGCACACTTTCATGTGAGCATACAACCACGCACACTTTCATATGCAAGAGTAGAGGAACATATGCAAATCAAATAATAATCTATTGTAGTTTATGCATGGTAGAAAATCTGATGAACATAAAACAGGAACATCAAGCGTGTGCAGTGAACATGAACAAGGACATAATATAGACAGAGGAAAGAAAAAAAATCCAAAAGAAGCAAAGATCCAAGAAGATACAAACATTACCGTACGTAATGTTTGCCAACAGTGGCAAATTGTAGAAAAAGCAGATTGTAAAAAAGAGCTAGGTTGTGTAATACATCTATTTGGCTAAATCAAGTATAAAAGCGCACAGCATGTAGATACGGTACGGTGCAATGTAAAGAATGTTTTCCGCTCTCAGTTCCCAGGTGATGTATCATAACAATAATCACTGTCAGGTCTAGAATGAAGGTGTTTCTTTCAGAGCGGGGGATGAAGGCAGAACTGTGGTAATTATGCAGCCGTAATGGAGTCGGTGCCTAGTGAGAGCCTAATGAGCTCACTGAAGTCTACCATTGAGAATTGATTCCTGGGAAGAAGAAAAAAAGCAGTTGTGCTTGCAGGAGAGGGCCAGTGGAGGTGAGCTTGTCTCTATTGTTGTGCACTTAATTGACAGCGAACCAACATGCACTGAAATTCCCCAAGAACAATTAATAAAAGGTGCACAATTTTTTTATATGCAGAATATCCTGATCTGAAGTCTTCCATTCCACTGTCACCTATCGGGAGGACGATGTCTGATCACATTATTTATAGTGTGTGTGTGTGTGTGTGTGTGTGTGTGTGTGTGTGTGTGTGTGTGTGGTGTGTGTGTGTGTTTGTGACCTTGCCTTAATGTAAAAAATAAGATGTCTCCCTGGGCTGTTGGAGTCATGACTTACTGCGAAGAGGATGAAAAGGAAGCGCTTAACCCTGAAAGCAATTAAGTTTAATTTAATCTGACCTCCTTGCTACCCAACCTGGCAAGTAGACACATGCATTATTTGCTCTGTGTGTGTGTGGTGTGTGTGTGTGTGTATGTATATATATTATATTATAATATATATCGTATATATATATAATAATATATATATATATATATAAAGACTAGTCTTACTATATTCAAGTCATATTATAGCAGTATATACTGTAAAAACAAACCTACTTTATGAGTATAAAACACTCATTTTTTACATGATCTGACTGGGACATGTTTGTGTTGTCTTTTTAACCTTCCCAAAAAACAGACAAGTCTATATTAGTATGGCGAACAGGCTCCCTTTCAACACATCCGCCAGCCACAGACAAAGCTTTCAGACTCAATTTTCACACATACTTCACTCGATAAGTGCTCTCTCAGCTTTTTACACATTTCCTTCATTACCAGTCCTTTCTTTTTGCCTCTCGCTTGTCCTGTCTCATCATCTCTCTCACCGATAATGTTAATCCAATTAATTTACAGTTACATAAAGAGAAATGAAAATATTTATTTTAATTAACAAAACTAAGTTATGAAGGGACTGACTCCGGGTGGCAGTGACCATATGGACACTGGTGATACAATTCTGGCAAGTGGGCTGGTAACAGATGCCGCAGACCAGTTTATTTTCCGTGGAAGCAGGGATTCAAAGTAGACTTATTCTTGTGGGGGAATTGTTTAATTTTGAGAGACAATGTTTTAGCGGAGGAATTATTTCACTTTGGTAGGAAAAACAGGTGTTGAGTGCCCAAATGGGATGTAGTCCATATGAGTCCCTTCACAGTTGTTTACTAAATCATCTAACTTTGTTTGTCTATTTGAACTAATATGGGCATTTAAAAGTGGGAGTTATATTGAGCCTTGTAATAGTTTTCAGCTACCAATGCTTATAAATTAATCCCAGATGACATGTTTTGGGGTGAACGTGAAGCTTAGAAAGTATTTTAGTGGCTTTATCAGAAGCTTTGCTTTGCTGCACATCCTCTCAACCAGCTCTCCCCCCACATGCTCCGTGCCTGAAGCTCAGAAATTTCAAATATGCACAGCAACAAAATAACTCAATGATGTCAATGTGTGGTGTGTGGGTTGTGTGTTTGGTGTGGGTGTGTGTGTGTGTGTGTGTGTGTGTGGTGGTTGTGTGTGTGTGTGTGTGTGTGTGTGTGTGTGTGAGTGAGAGATGGAGAAAGACAGAATTTGTGTGAACAATCGGCCCATCTGCCATGAACAGACAATGCATTTCTTAAAATGTTGTCATATTGCAAATTCAAGGCAAACTGTAGTACTAACCATGTGGCGGTGGGACCGAACATGCAGCGGCTAAACATGCAAGCTGTCTAATGGGTGAATCTCAGGAAAGTCATTTGACAGCTCCACTGAAAAAAAACATCCTCTACTCTGGGAGTTGTTTCAATGCGCACAGTGAGCTGATGTTTGGCCAGTAACAGAGCAGCTGAGCCTGGTTCCTTTACTCATTCCACAATTTCAAGGGACAAATCATCACTGCGAATCATCGCTGATGGGCAAAAACCTTGTATCTCAGTATTTTGTCTTTTTTTTCCTTTCATAAATCAGTACGGTTGGTCACCCTTCACGTCTGTCAGTGGGTTTCACAAATATTTTAACAGTGATAAGGCAATTTGTCATGAGGTAAATAGCTCAATAAAATGTAGGATTTTTTTCTATTTCCTGAAAATCAACAGTTTTGTTGATTTGGTTTTCACTGGACAGCGACGATATACAATATGACATAATATATCAACAGACGGGCCTATATGGTTTCTGATCAATACAAATGAGTCACTGATAATTTTCCTTGATGTGATCTCTGGCTTTCAAATCCTTTACAGCCCATAACCAGCATACCCTCTCTTGAAACAGGGACTCCTGTTTTACTCTCTATCTACTCACATTTTAAATTGCTAAATCATGGAGGATGGGCCTACAAGCAAGCGAACAACATTTCAGCTACAAAGTTTGGAAAGCCTTGTGCACAAGCCAAAAAAGCAAATGACACAGCAGTATTATTATTGCAGTGTTTTGTATTTTGCATTGTGATGTATTACCTTTTTACGAACTATTTCTGTTGGATCTCTGGTCTAATTAGTCACCTTATTCATCTCACTTGTAAATATATAACTTCATTGTTTGTTTCAGTTACAGGCTGCCTCAGCCTTGGATTAAGAGAGCGGGAGCAGTTGGCATGGGGTGGGGGGCGTTGGCTGTGCAGAAGGAGATGAGTTATATTAATGTTGTTGCAATTCCTGTTGATTGCCAATAGAGGTCGGTAAAGGTCATGGATTACTTAACAGACCTTAAAATCAGCCTTTTGCTGCCTGAAGGGAAAACATTTATCATAATGCTGCAGAGTTGTTCTGTGTTTTTTTTAAATAGTTTTTTTCTTCTTTAAATGGTTGCATCTGTAAATCCAAAGGTGTGAGTGTGAGCACAAATAAAAGTGGTTACAAATTAGCTCTAGCATAAACATTTTCAGTGTCAGAATGAAATGACAACAATGCAGCAACAGAGTGTTTGAAATAAGTGTTCTTATTCTGTTAAGTGAAGGAGTGTGGGAACACTAGAGGGTGGTGGCCATCGGAAAGCATGCAGAGCTGAGTTTACACGTGTGTGCATCGGGCCACAAAAGGCGTGTTGCTGTAGAAGCAAGGACAGGTTTACAAAAAGGGACATAACACACCTACACACTAAAGAACTATTCACCTAATGTGCTCCTAAGGAACTGGCTCACTGCAGCTCACTCTATTCATCCCTTCCCCCTCTGCCTTTCAATCATCATCATCTATCTCTTTTTTTTGTTGCTCTCTTCTTTTTTACTCTTTTGAGGGTGCAGGTGTCAAATTCGGTGTATTTAAAACTGCCTGCGGTCCTTAACTGTTGAATATTGCATGCCTTTTATTTTTTCCTTGGCACTTAAAGCAACTGTTACAATGTTTTTTCCCTCTGTTTCACCTTATCTCTCTCTTCATTCCTTGCCACTCAATAGATATCTGCTGTTACTGTGGTAACATTTTCAGTAAAAGATATACTCCACATTATCATAATGAAAAAGAGAACTGACTAACATTTTACATTGAATAATGCAGTCCAACAACTACACATTACCTCCCACATGCTCTCCTCGTCCTTCCAATTTAATTACATCAATGGCAAAACTGGGGACTTCAGAGCTGACAGCAATGACAGTGACATACTTTATCGTGGTGTTTCAAATCTACATTGAGGTTTTTAAAAAGTCAAATGGAAATCCCACAATGGCTGGAATGGAGCGTTCAGGTTTGCTATGTGTGGGTGTTCCAAGGCCAAACATTCATAGCGACCAGAATGATTAAAAGCAGTGGAGAACCAGCGATGAATATTAATCATACATAAGAAATGACACAGGACCAGAACAGCATTTACAGTCTAGCCCCATGCTGCTTCAACAAGACAAAAATATACCAATCAAACGAAAAGGCTTTTGAAAATGCAATTAAGCAGTAGCCCTGACTTAATTAGGTTTCCTGTAGATACCAATGGTTTTCATTAAGGATTTCATTGAATCTCTGCGCTATTCTCATTTTGACCCTGACAAATTGAAAGTTGACATTCTAACCTGCAGACTTTGCCCGCAGGTTGAAATGCTATTCATGAGCGGTTTCACTTCTCCATTTATAGAACCACTTTGCCCCCTCATGTATACTACAGTCCTACTCTTGGCTTCAATTCCATCAGGCTGTGGAGGGGGAGGAGGAAAGGAAAAGCAAGGAAGGCAAAGAAGGATGAGGTCTGGGAAGTACATAGCTCTGTTGAATCAAACAGGCCTAAACATTACCAGGCATGCATCAAGGGATCCTGCGGGACCACTGTGATTAAGACCTAAATGAGACGAGGGGGTCGCGGGTTGCAGTCAATCTCTTATAGGTCTCTGGGTCTCTCATTACTCATTGATTGGTCACCTGGAGCAACAGCAGCATTGCGCAAAGTGCACTATATAATTACACGGGAAAAAATAATACTCACCAAACATAAATTCATACACATACTCATACACCCACAGGCAACACCTGGACTCTGGAGATTTCCTGAGACAGCACTGAGAAGAAAAACCTGCATTAAGTATTTGAATAAATTCTATCTGAACAGAAACAATGTACTCATCTGTCACAGTGGGTGCCATTACAATACTAATACTACTTATTACTATTTTATTATTTATTATTTCTACTGTTTGTTGTGTTGTGTAGTGTGCTTTGTGTTCTCTTTTTGTGTTTGATGGCAGAAATACTTTGTCGTGAGGATGTTTTTTAAGGTTGTCACAACTGACATATTACAACTGGGATATTATAATTGAGGGACCTTGTGCCCATTGTTGTGTTTTTGAAAAACGCTAATTGTTTTATCATTAGAAGATAATCAAGGATAAACTAGGTATTAAGTATACATCTAGCACTGACGGGGATACATCTAACACTTTAAACATATTATTACCATAATTAATACCGTTAACATTACCCCTTTGAGTCAGGGAGCCCTTTTATGTAAAATGGAGCAGTCACACCAGATTTGAATCATTACATAACGGGATTACAACAAGAAAGAATGATACAGATGGGATAAGTTGGATAATTCACATGCCATTTCATTTTAATGTGTCTAAACCTGGTGGATTTTCTCACTTTGCAGTTCATGAGAATTTCAGAAGAGGTGACACATATCCATTATTAACGATTGGCCTGTACAGCTACAATACATCACCTGTGTACTTAACATAGCTAATTACGCATTCATAGGGCATAAGTAAGGAGGGCAAATGAACCGTCTGCGCTTGCATTGCTCAATACTAATTACCTTGGTAAGCCAGATGCTAATTAGCTTTTATTGCCATCAATATAGTTTAGATTTATCACAAAATTGGCAAATATGTGTTTTGCCATCATGATTGCCAATATAGCTATATATGATAACAGGAAATACTTCAAGTGTAAGAAGTTGTTGCCAGCAACCTCAGGGTACAGACATGCACTTATTAGAGGCCAGAAACAAGAATTTCGAATTCATTACAATTCAATTAGACTGGGGTCATGACAGAGGCTCTCCTGGGTAGCTCCTGGTGGCGCAATAAACGTCAGCCAGAGACAGACTCCCAGACAGAAATCTCTAAGAGCACACAACCTGCAGAGATAGAGGTCAGCCATGTTAACTGGATCCTTGAAGAGCAGAGCAGATCTATACCCTGCAGGCAAGCTGAGAGACCACTGTGATAGGACCCAAATATTACAGCAGAGACCACGAGAACACGAAACAGATAATATACTGTGTGGTTCTACTGCGAGCTGTGATTTAGGTACAGTGTGTATTCAGGTGGTGGACATGGAGAAAATGGAGGTCCAAACATGCACAAGCACATCTGTTAGTAAACTACTCTGACCAGGTTGATCACAATGCAGGAACATGTTATGGAGAACAATGCAATTTTTATTATATAATGTAACAGTTTCTGGAAAACAATCGAGTTCTACAGCATGTAGGCATAAGACATCTGTGAATCCACACCAAACATGTCATATAACAAGTTTGTTTCAACCAATTTTTTAGAACCCTAGCCATCCTCCGTTGTTGTCAGCAACTCTTTTGCAACCAGTGCAAAAGCTTTGGAGAAATCTTGACTGTATATACCATAGAGGTAGAAACAGCTATAACAGACATGATTTGATGCAGTGCCTTTGTGAATTCTGAGATGTCACAGTCTAATAGTGTAACATTACATTGCAGGCTATTTAACACAGTAGATTTACCATGATTTGGCTGCAACAAATGATTCATTCGGATAATAATTTTCTGTGTTTGTATTTCACTGAGCAAGACTAGCTACTATTTGTTACAAACATTTGAGGTTATCCCAGTTAGCAATGCTGGCATTTAATATGAAAACAAAATGCTAACATTTACACACTGAGAAGAACTCTTCCTTAACAACATCCATGGTAATAAATAAAAAATGTGTTAGGTTCAGAGTGTGCAGATTTATTTAATCCCCAGTGCACTCCCCAGGACCTGGATAAAACAGCCCCATCAGCTGTGACCTGTGACCTTATATTGGCAGAACAACATCTGATACTGCAATGGACTCAAAGAAGAAGAAGAAGAAGAAGTTATGTTGATATAATAACTATGTCTGGTGTGTTCAGAAGATTACATCACTCTACTGTAATGCAGCCTTTAAAACCTGGAAAAGGAAACACTTGTCATATCAGGATATTACAATATCCAAAATTTAAGTCAATATCTAGCTTCATAAATTTATAACGATACAACATCAATATCTTGCTCGGCCCTACAATGTAGTGTGGGATAAAGAACGACTGTTGAACAACAGGAGCAGAACACCCGACGGGAAAATGTTTACATTATTATCAAAATCATCACTAACAATTATAAGGTGATGTATTGGTTTGTTCTTTGTTGATTACACCAGACCCAAACGTGATCCCTGAGACCTGGTCAATGCAGTGCATCTTTTGTGCAATTAGTTGTAGGTTTCAAACAAAATGTGATGTCCCCAAACTAACCCTGAACAACTAAAATGGTCATAAGAAGCCAAATTGTGTTTTTCATAAGATACTATTATTTTAAATCCAACACATCTGTAGCATTCAAGTTCCACTATATAAACCAACCATACTGACAGGGAAAGACAAGGAAGAAAGAGGTAGGCTCTAGCTTAATCAGGCCAAATTAGGCAGTTGATGGTGAAATCAGGATGGCTCAGAGGGCCCCCGGTCCTCTGCTCTGGTCCATCTTCCTGACGGAGCTTCCGCTCGGAACACCAGCACTCTAATTAAAGGTTATGCAGATTCCTTCACATCTCATCCAATGAGCAGTACAGGACAACAGGGATACATAACTAAAGAGGCATGGTACTGATTTTCAGTGTGCAGTCATAAGGACAAGATTATATGAAAAGCATCAGTATGTGTACTAGCCTATGTTAGAGAAATAAAGTTGTAATTAGATTGTCATCTTCATTCCATAAACTTGTGTTTAGCGTTTTGATGAGTTTCCTCCAACTGCAATGTGGGAAAGTTTCGCATAACAAAACTAGACCAAAAATTAATTTCCCTATGCATTTCTTTTAACATGAATGATACAGTACCTAATGTACAGCACTTAAAGTCCTGCTGTGTCACTGTGGCTGTATTAACTTTTTTTTTTTTTCTTCTGAGGCCATAGAAGTGTAAAAGTAGCTGCTTTTCCAGGGTTTAGGGTGCCTGTTAATCCCCTGCCTGTGTGGTTATGGAGGTAAAACACATTTCCGTGCTCATGCTCTGTAGAACGCTGCACTGGTGTGTGGCTTAAGCTGCGAGCAACAGGGAAGGGAAGATTCAGCCATTTTTTCCTTGGGAGAGTTTTTTTCCAGTGTCGTGCTGTTGGACGCGTGTATTTTGGGGATTAGTGGCTTAATCGACCTTGTAATGGGGAGATCAGAGTGGCATGCAGGCATGGAGAGAAGTGCACACACACACATGCTGATACACACATGTACTGTATTCTCTCCCGCACAGAGTCATATTTAGGCAAACACACTTAAGCACACAAATCTGCGCATCCTTACTTTATTAAAAAAAAAAAGATTCATTTATTTCATAGGCCACCGCACTCACTGAAACCAAGTACAACCTTTTCCTTTTACAGAGAAATATGCACATGCACGCACACACACACGCACACACACACACACACACACACACACACACACACGCACACAAATAACCTCATTCTTCTCCCCAAAAGCCAGAAAATGTACACTCACACCACATAGTGTACCAGAGTACATTGGACACCTTATCACTGTTTCCACCCACTGCTCCTTCTGTAATATGCTGCGGCTCTGTGGGTACCTACATTGCAGTGCAGACCAAGGGCTCTACGGGGGGTCAGTGTATTGTCTCAGTGAACAATGAGCACTCTGGCTAATGCTTCTGTGGACTCAAGAGGTCAGCCCTGCGAGTCACCTGCACTGTCTATGAATTTCCTACAGTACATGTCCATCTCTTTCTCCCTTTCCCTGAGGGTTTGTTTGCCAGCTCTGCCAGGTCACTCCTCTTTCTGACTGGCAGAGGTGGGGTGGTTGGAGTTGGGGGACTGGGGGTCAGGATGTGTAGGAGTAATGTGTGTGTTTTATCTCATATCAGCGGCAGTCGTGGAATCCAGTGCAGCGTGGCTGATAAGATGAACAAACAGTTGGGATCATTAGAGCGAAGACATTGTGTAATCACTGCTCTAATCTCCCCCTAATCCCAACATCTCCAACCAGCCAGGGGCTCCAAACCACGCAGGCCCATACACCAGTCCAAAAGCCAGGCCTCTGTACACACACAAAATGCACAAACCCACACACTTCATACACATGTGATGCCACTCAGGCAACATAAACCCTCACGCAGAACAAAAACATATGCAAACAGTGCAGCCAGGCAGTACACATACATTGGCCTACACACACCTACCAACTCTCTCCACATTCCACTTTTTTTGTTTCTAAACTAATAACAGGCTTTGCGCACGTGGCCAACCCAAGGGAACAAATCAATACACTCTCAGACAAAATCAAGATCTCTCTCTCTCTCTCTCATCAGCTTCTTGATCTCAGTGGAAATCCTTGGAGCACCACCACTACAGTAGTCACTTCACTAGCAGATCTTTGGTGGTACTCACCCTCTGAGGCTGATCGATTAAAGAAATAAAATATTTTCCCAGGATGCTCATCGTTTCTCCGTGAGCCACACCTCTGCCCTGGCCCAGTCCATTCCCACTTCATCTGTGTATAACAAAGCCGACCCTCGCAATAGCAGGTCAAGCCTGCCTGTTCTAGCCACTACACGTTTAAAAGGAACTCCTGGGTCAACTTCAGCTCTCTCACTGATCCAGGACAAAGAATCCAGCCACAAATTATGAGCTGGGAGCAAAGCCCAAAGAAGATAGTAAAACACCCATGCCTGCTACTGTGCACACACACACACACACACACTGGACAAAACAGAGAGAGAAAATGAGTGATGCAAATGAGGGAAACCAGGGGAAAGAGGGTGGAGAGGAGAAACATGCAAAGATTTAGATACCATAGCTGCCAATCCAGCCATCCATACTGCTGTCTATCCATCTCTAATCTCTTTTTGAGGTCTCTTACAGATGGACAATAAGTGAAAAATACCCAAATAGAGGATGGGCAGAGGAAGATGGCCAATGAGGAAGGAGATAGTTTACGATTTCGGCTGGCTACAATGATTGCACGCTGGCAGGGACAAAGTGGGGAAGCACTACGGCTGTGAAGAGAGGAAGACATGGAGAGGCAGACATAATGCAGCATGTTTTTATTTCTCTTTTTTGTTAAAGCTTTGGCATCTTAAAAATGCCTCAGTCATGCCAATAAAGCCTGTTTGAAAATAATTTAATTGTCAGAGCAGCCAGTGAGACAAAGATGGGGAAGAAAGGGCAGAAAAGTGTGAGAACAGGGAAAAGGAAATTCATTGCAATCCAGCTTTTGTTGTAATATATAGATCCCTCATTTTGTCTCCGCAGTTTGTTTTATTTATTTGAAGTTAATGGCTTAATGAGATCCCAGTGGTACTATATAGCTAAGAATAAGGGATAGAGAGAGACAAGAGAGATGGGAGACAAATAATCTCTGGAAAATAGGGAGGGAGGGATGCAGGAAAGCAAAGAAACAGAGAGAAGAAAAAGGGCTATGGATCAGAACAACAAACAAAATGTAATGTTGGCAAAAGAGGACAGGGGAAATTATACCACACTGCAACAGCTAACTGTGAAGTGCATTTCAGCTCTCCTGTAAAGCTCAGTAGTTGCTTTTTCTCTTTGTTCTGCACCGTTCTGATAGCTATACATCCAAAGTCCAGGGAAAAGACAAAGACATGTTCAGCCAGGCTTGTGTGAGCTCAAATGAGATGAAGCCCAGTGCAGATAGCATACCTCAACCCTGGCTGAGAGAGATTGGCCACAGTGCCACGGCACCCGGCCAGCTATCTGTGCCTAGCAAAAGACTGGAAAACAGATGCCACGTAAAATGCACTGGCATGGGGGGGCTGTATATTGATTCATTTGCTGTATTTTCTCTCTTTAAACAATGCTGCTTTATTACTTAGCTAAATATGCTGTATGGTTGCATGAGCATGCACACACTGTGTAGTGTGTGTGAGATGGAGAGATACAGACAATCTGCCCATCTGCCATGAACAGACAATGAGTTTTGTTTTATTTATTTATTTATTTTTTTGGGGGGGGGGCATTTCTGCCTTTATTGGACAGGAAAGCTCGAGATTTGAAAGGGGAGAGATAGGGGGGAAGACATGCAGGAAAACCGTCACACGTTGGATTCAAACCCAGACCTTCTGCGTCGAGGAACAAGCCTACTCTACTGAGCTAAATTCCCACATGCGTTTCTCATCTATGCTTCTTTGTGTACGTACAAGAGACGCGTTCAAATATTTTAATGCTAGTAAAGCAATTGGAAAAAGTTTTTTTTTTAAAAAGCAAAGTAGCAAGTTTCAAGTGTATGTGAATAAACCCCACACAGCTCTTTTAAAGATACACAGGTAGATGTATTTACAGTGTAATCTTTAAAAGTGATAATGCTTCTCTCCTGCTTGGCGACCAATTGTTATCTGAAGTACAGGAAACAGGTGAAGTGCCCTCCAGAGAAATAATATCAACATTCTCCTGAGCTGCATACCAGACTCATGAACACAATCTGCTGTATTTAAAAAAAAAAAAAAACTTTTTCACATAACAGAGAACCATTTTACACCTCATCATGTAGACCATAACTGTATGACCTTGTTTCCTTTATCAGGAAAATCTGTATCCCTTCTTAACATGCTTTTTTCTCATGCTGAATAATTGCCTTACACTTGGATCTTATGACGTCTCTTATCGCCTGCTTCCACTCTCACACTGTACTCCATCCACACAGCATACACGGCATACACTCATTCCCTTCACTATCACCAAGGTTCATAGCTGTCTCATAAATGTCAAGCTCTCACTTTTCCAGAGTAGGATATTGCTTGATGCTTGCTACCTTGTGTTGTTTGCAACTCTCTGTGAAGGGAGGAATTGGTGGAGGGCTTTTTTCCCCTTTTTTTTGGCAAGGTTCAAAGGGGTAATGAAAAGGTATGTGTGACGAATTGAGGCAAAGGGCGAGGAGGCAAGCTGTGTGGCAATGAAGAGCAGAGAAGATGAGGGCACAGCAGAGGGGGGAAAGTCTGTGAAAAATGCAGAGTTGAAGGGTTTGGAAGAGCAGAATCAGCACTTATGCAAACACTCTAAAAAGCAACACACACACACACACACACACACACACACACACACACACACACACACACACACACACACAACAACACACAACACCACACACACACACACACACACACACACACCACACACACAAACACACAACACACACAACACACAACACACACACACACACACACACACACACACACACACACACACACACACCTGTACACGGCCATCCAGTGAGTTTTGCTGTAACACCGTTACAAATATCTTCCATATCAGGATGTCATACTGGGCAGAGTCGGATCTTGGAACAGCGACTCCCTGTTGCGCTGTGGGGCTATTACATGGTCTAACAGAGCTCGACTAATAACATGGACCGGATCAGCCACTTCCCACTTTCTCCTCAGATCATCACGTATCACAAGAGTTAGGGTATTTTTACCACCCACTCATGCCAGAGACCTCTCTTAACCCTAATCCTACAGAAATACACACACAGTAGTAGTCTTTTTTTTCTTGCAAACCTAACTTCCCATAGACTGCATATACCCCATAAAACATAAATCAATTGTTGCCATCGGTCAGTTGGCGACCAGCCACTGTCAGTGTTTTATTGTGCTTTGTTTGGCTGTTTGTTGCCGTTAATCTGTTTGAATAGCTGTAGGGGGCTTTCCAAAAGCACTTCCCGTTGAATTTACTGTCTTGGTGGCTGAGCACACATCTGTCTTTTCCTCAAACAGAATTCACACTCAAATTCACAGTTCAAATCCTACGCACAAAAATACCTCCAAACCCCCAATCCCCAAATCCCTATTTAGTAATTGTGTGAGCATGCATGTGTATTGGTGCATTGTGGGGTTGAGATGTTTGCTACTGTCAGGGTGAATTGTGTTTGCCAGTGTGGAGTGATTTCTTTTTTTCAGTTTGTGTTTTGTGCTGTGCTGCTGATTGAATAAATTCTATTGACTGACCTGAGCAATAAAGACAGATGACACACAGTAAGGTCTTATCGACTCTCATAATGTTGCAATTACACCAAGCCGAAAAGTCTCCCTGATTGGGTTTTAGATCACATGCACTGCTACCAAAGCGTTTTAAAGGGATCCTTAAGGTTCACTTCAGTGCTTTCTGTGGCGCAAAATGAGCCTACAACAACAGAGCAGAGAATAAAGCCATCATTGGTCTCTTTCTTTCTTCAAAGAGTGCTGTGCTCTTCTTCCACAGCCAGAAAGTGGCGGTGATTTGGCAGTCGCCTGCACGGTAAACATGAGACGCAATATTACAAACAGTTTAATCAATAAGCTACGGTTTTTCCATGTGTATACATTCATGCCAGACAATGCACTTGGCTTCAGGTGGCACAAGATTGCATAAGACGATAGAAACTGACTGACAGAGAGTGTGTGTGTGTGTGTGTGTGTGTGTGTGTGTGTGCGCGCGCACGCACACACACAGAAAGAGGTCCTTTGGGAGACTGTAATGGAACACCATTAGAGACGTAACAAGCACCAGGCTGTATGGCTTTATTGGAAGCGGTGGCGCACTAACTGCCAAGTGTGTTTTCACTAGGATGGAGCATTTTACACGAGACACACCCAAAGGACTTATGTCTGTCGTTCTGCCTTTCTGTCTCTCTCTCCCCGTCGCTCATACTGACATGACCACACACACCCTTGTCAAACCCCTCCCTTGCCTTAGTCTACCATTTTTTCCCTCCATCAACTCAGTGACACCCAGCAGTGGGCCGTGTCATTACACAAGAAAAAAAGAAACAGCAAGGAAAAGAGTGAGAAGGTGGGGAGAAAGGAGGGAGGAACATAGCAGAAAAAGAGGTATAGAAATTGTGAGGGCAAAAGAGAGAGATTTAAAGAAGGGGTTAGAAGGGCTGGAGCTTGAAAAAGATTGAGAGGGAGCAAGTGGTGGAGTGAGCGAGAAGTAAGTGAGCGACATGTGAGTGATTTCCTCAATGTCATGAGGCAACATGGGGGCGGCTGCATCCACGGGTGAAGGAGCGGTGAAGCAAGTTTGATGGCCTACACATGTGATGAGAGGAACTGGTCCCCAGAAAGAGCTCAATAATTCAAAAGGGAGGTAGAAAAAAGGTAGGGGAGGAGAAGGATGTAGCAGAATGGGATATGCTGGCTGACAGGTGTTTAGAATATACTGTATTTAGAGGGTTGAAGGGCGAGAGGGTGAGTGCTGATTGCCCAAAGGTCAGATATTATCAATCAATACCAGCACCACTTCTGCTGCATGTGGACTGACTGTGCCAAAAAACACCTTGTTGGTGTGCCAGTGTTTGTAGTCCAGAGGCAGAATTGCTGGCACAGTTCCAGTGTAACGGAATCTTTCGCGCTTTGTTTCCCAGGTAAGCTCTTTGTGCAGGACATCACTCTGGAACAATTCATTCACACTGGCATCCGCACAGTATGGCCACAATCAGAACTGCCACCAGCCTGCAGTGCAGACACAAGCAAAGGAATTATACTCTTATGAAATCCATGGGAAGTCCATTCAGGGCCCCAATGTGCAATGCACAACTCCATTCTGTATAACAAACACTATGTCTTTGTCTCAGCCAGCACAGTGTTCAGTATGAAAGTGAAGAAAATGTGCTGCAGATATAGCATAGTGAACTTCCATTCGCCTTGTGGAAGGTAAGACACCCAGCACTTGCATAGCATGTAATGAGGGTGACACGGCAAGAGAAAGGAATGAAGGGACATTAATTCAGAGATTTTGCTCTTAGCTAAATTAATGTTGAGCAGGATGAGAATTAAAAAGAGGTCACAGTGGGTGAAGCTGTGACAAGAGGACACAGATTATAATTATTCATAATGCAGTAGCTTTAAAATTTATTTCTAGGGGCAAAATTCTATTCTCACCATGTTGAAAGGTTTTAGAAATCTGGAATTGTTGCTAGGTTGGATGATAATAGCCAAACTAATTAGAAGTTGATTTCAATTAAGCATTAGGCCACAACATAATCTCAGACATTTCTCCAACCTCTAATTTGAGCACAGATATTCATTTATGTGAAAAATTGTATTCATTTACTCCCACACATAAATTTTCATCTCAAACTTGCTGAAATGATGCTTTTCAGCTTGATGGTTTTCCTAACATTAAAGCTGTTGCGTGATGGGGCTGCAGTGCATCCTGCTGGTTGAGCACAAGCACAACAAGCCTCCCACCCTCCTCTACTGCATGTGGCCACTTGACCAAGTACTGCTCTATCTATAGCTTGTCATTTACAGGAGCAGCTCTCTGCAAACTTAGCCCTGATTGAAGCTAAACTGGAATGCACAGCCAGATTTTGAGCAGGACTAATATAACTCTAAAACGCTATTACTTTTCCCAAGCTCAGAGACTGATTTGAATCTTTGACTTGTAGAATTGACAGCCTTTGAATTATTTTGGAGTTGGCAAACATATCAGTCACTATCACACGACTAACCAACCACTGCATTGTGCTCAGATAAAACTCACTGATGAGACTTAGAACTGTGCTATTGTTGTTCACCTGAAGCAATTCCTCTGACAAGTGTTGATGTCTAAATGATATTTTCTCTATTAATCCTACACAGACAAATGCTTTTGCATGCAGTGCTTAAATAGCAGTTGGCACAATAGAGACAAATGCACAAAGCATAAGGACATCAAGAAATCTTCATATCTCAGATGTGAGCTCAAAAGGAATTTTAAAATGCTTACGCAAACAGATGCACACACGGCTTCAAAACTGAGGTCTGGGATTTGGGAGTGCAACTAATACCTTCAGTCGGATTGTCAATCCTTTACTGTACAAGATATTAAGTTTTGTTACAAAACAGAAAAAGAACAGAAAAAAAAAGATTCATACACAACCAAAAACTAGTCTCTTTGTTGTTTTTGCAATAATTAAAATACACAAATGGTCCTATTAAGTTAGTCATAAGTCTTTGGCATTAAAATTTGTTTTCACATTTTAGTACCATTTTTGACTTACCTACTCAACCGTATTTCCAAAGTAATTCAAGTTTTATAGAGTAAGCAGATTTTCTTTTTTGCCTATGCACTCTAGTGGATCTAAACACTTTTGCACTCATGACTCCTGTGTGTGCAGCTCTGTGATATTCCCTTTACACATGCATGCATGGACACAACTGATGGTATAAACACTACACTATTGAGGATACTGCAATGCAATTATCCTAATGTTATCATGTATAAGGGTTTGATCATTTCTCCCTTGAGAAGCCCTGCAGCATTTTGTTTATTAATGCTATTCAAAAAGCGAAAACACATTTACATTTATAGGGTAAAGGCTTGCAATCAAATGAAGGCATAATCAAGTTCAAATGTGTTTCATGCAATATGAAGTACATCAGTCTATGATTATTAACTTAGAGATGTTGAATGGGTCTGGAGGGGCTGACTTTGAGACAAATCAGCTATCTCTGGCTTGTTGCTGACAGTAGTGAATGCTTAAATCCACATTAGCCACAGACATCAGTGCTCTGTAGTGTGCAACTGCTGAGCTGTTAGTGGTGCAATACTTATTTGCAAAGATCCCCAGTAATATGACCATAATAATATAATAACCACATTAATGTAATTCATTTGTGGTAATTTACTTTATACAGAATCTTGCAACTCCAACAATATATTTAAAAAGGCACTGCCCTCCACTTAGAACCACTACTGTTTATAGTGTTCAGTTAGCTCAGTAAGAACATAAATATATCCATTTTAATGCATTAAAGACCCTTATTCCATCAATCAACCAATGTGCATTAAATGGACCTTATAAAATGTATCCAAGCTAATCTGGCTAATAGTCTCAAAGATTTTAGAAAACAGTATTTTATTAAATATTTTCACAAATATAATGCAATACAGTAAACTATGTATTACTTTTGGGTGCAGCAGTAGGCTGTGACAGCTTTAATGGGGGTGTCATATATCTGAGAATGTGTCCAATTACATGATTACTGATATACAAATGTAATGCACTAGTCCAAACTAGTGTTCTCTCGCCTAAAGTCTGCAAAGCGCATTGAGACTTACTGATATGTTTAGTAATTTTATGAATAACATAGCCTACATCCATAGTCTGTGAGGAAAGGTAGAGAATTTGTTAAGGCAATCTACGATCAAGAATGCTAATCTTAAATTACGTTTCATGCTGTGATAAACTATTTAGGGAAATTAAAATGTTAAAGCTAAAAAGACCAGAGTATTTTATTTATTACATTTTGTGCTTTATCTACAAAATCAATGGGACTGACACTTATTTTACCCAATATTAACGTAACTTTTTCTAGAATGTATTGTTCTACATAGGTTTCATGCTAAATTTCTCCTCCTGATTATCATTGATGCATACAGTGGCTTGAGAAAGTTTACACACGCATGCCAAAGGTCATTCAAAAGAGGAATAAAAAACATTTTTAATCTTAATGCCTTAATTCAAAAACTTTATAAAAAAATCTAACCTTTTAAGGACAACCATTTTCTTTGTGAATTAATAATGTATGGTAAAAAAGAAATGTTCTTCCTTAAAATACAGGGGGCATAGGTATACACACCCCTATGTTAAATTCCCAAAGAAAACTGGTGTCCTTATAAGGTTGGATTTTCTTAAAGTTTTTAATTAAGGCATTAAGATGGATTTCCAAATATGTTTTTTTTTATTCCTCTTTTTAATCAACTTTAGCAGGGGTTTGTAAACTTTCTTCAGCCCCTGTATGTGTACAAGTTTGCTTCCTGCCATAGTGTTGTCTTATGTAGTTATAACTATAACATGCATTCATTAGGATAATTAATACTGTAGTAAGGCTGGCCATCTAGCATTAACAAGCCATTATGGTACATAATTAACTATTTAGACAAGTTAAAACTAAACCTTTCTGTAAAACTACAATAAAACTAGCAAACACACTGTGAAAACAAATTAAACTAGACAAAAATTAAATTGAAAAGTCAAACCTATAATAATCTTGGTTCCTACATGTCCTCATCCCTGTCAAACAGAGATGAGGTGTTTGGCCAGAGGCAAGGAGAAGT
This sequence comes from Etheostoma spectabile, assembly GCF_008692095.1. Taxonomy (NCBI): domain Eukaryota; kingdom Metazoa; phylum Chordata; class Actinopteri; order Perciformes; family Percidae; genus Etheostoma; species Etheostoma spectabile. Next base: position 11,245,265 of record NC_045747.1, read on the forward strand.
AGTCCATGTGGATAAAAACTTCTCTTGGAGGCCTGAGTGTAACCTCAGAGGCCTGTGCAGCTTCTCTGTGATGGACAATAGTTCTTGTGGATGAAATTCAAGTAGATTTTGTAACCAGGCACTGTCACTCTGTTACTAGTCCTGCTTTGCCAGACTTTCCTCCAAAGCACTGCGAAAAAGGGTCTGACTAGATAACATAGCATGTCGAGATGGCAGAAAAACATGCACTGGTTGATTGGCATTTCTTGAAACCAAATACAATCGCCATGGGTGCCTCTAAGCACCGGGCAGAGCCACGAAGGCACTGCAAAAAAAACTCAGGAACATGGTTTTGCCAGAACATGTGTACGTTCAAAGGTTGTTTTAGTCATGCAACAGAAATCTCAGATTCGACAGATAGTCTAGCTAGAGATCAGAGGAGCATTTAACCATAGTCCTCATAAATCGACCAAAGTTTAAAATTACAAGACAAAGAAAACGGAAGGTAACAGACATCCGGCCGACAAGAGTGAAATCCGGTGAAATTCCCGGAGGCAAACAGAGCAATCCCGGAAGGGGAATGCTGGGGCTATTGACTACTCTATGACAGACCTGAGTGATATGAGTGTAGATCCAAGATCATTACAGTACTCAATTTTACTGTATCTTATCTGCAAAATACCCAGCAGACCTGTGTTTGTGAGTGACTAAAAGACAGCCTTTCCTTGGCTCCCCTGATGATGATGACAGCGCAGGGCAGGATAATATCTGCGTCGTGTCTCTTATTCGGGGTCCAACTGAACTGAATAATCAGACCAGATTGGATTGGAAGATGATTCAAAATTCATCCACATTCACTTTCGAGAGGGTAGCCGTGGGCCTTGGAGCAAATTAGACAAGTCCAGTTCAATCTCTATGTGGAGAATCAAAAGGGCATCTGTCACTCTGCACAGCTCTCTATTAGCAGTGAAATGCCAGTCTTTCTTGTTGAATCTTAACAAGCAGGAGTTCACATCCAAAAGACCAAAAAGGTTCTTGTTCAAAGGGCCAAAGATCTACTTTTCAGATGCTGGTTGGTCGTTGAGGACTCTAAACTAAGTAGTTAAGTAAAACAAAATAAAATAAAAATACCTTGTCTAAAAATGTACACAAATAAAAGGTTAAAAGTAGGTAGGTTATAAGTAGGTTATAATTCAAACGTTATTGTGTTGCATTTTTACAGGGTAGGTGGGTAAATAAAACATGATGATGGTGATCATACAATACTGTAGAAAAAGAACTACAAATTAAAGTGCAATATGTTAATCTTTAGGCCTACACTAGTGAAACAATGGGCACTTTGCAGCCTGTGTGTACAACTAATTATCAATAATAAATATACAACCGCCCTCCTCAGTGTAGTATTACAAGACTTAACCAGAAGATGACAAATGTCAGCCAATTCAACAAAATTAGCCGACAATAATCAGGCTAAAGGGGGGGGGGCATTGGCAACACAGCAGGTGCAAAAAGCATTTGAATAATAATTAGGCATCACCAATGCAGATGTACAAGCAAGCCTTGTCAATAAAAACACAACAGCAGCTACAGTCCAAAACATTAATGTAACCATTAAACGCCTTGCACAATTTTTACACATCATGTACCAGTACACACACATGCACATACTCACTAGGCTGCGATGAAGTGGTTGTTTGTCATTCTCCGAAGAAGAAGAGCGATGAATCGATAGGTGAGGTTGTTGTAGGCTATAGGCTACTCACCTGTCTGAGTGGCACTCTGTCAAACGTGCTCCTCGAACTCCTCCACACTCTGCTCTACGTTCAACTTCTTTGCCAGTTTGTTTTCAATGCCAAATATAAGCAGTCCACTCATCCTCGCTGGCCCCAACGTGATCCTCAAACTGTGAGTTCGATTCCTGCGAATGAGGGAATATTGTCCCAATCGGCAGGTCGTACACATCTAAGAGTTCCTACGTGAACGTTGAAGTGGAGCATCCACCATGTGGAATTAAGCTAGATCCATCACCTGTTGTCACAATCGGTCACGCGAGGGTGAAGGTGAGGGTGCCCGCTGGGTGGCGCTGAGGTAATAGACGAGACAGGCACGTGCTGGTACTTCGCAAAGCGTCAATACCACGCCCCTTTTTGGGGCTGATAAAAAATAATGATAAAAATCCTACAGATGTCAATGCAGTTTGACGTGAGATCGTTATTTTGACACGTTTGTATGCAAAGCAGAAGAAAACCAGTGAACGTAAACATTACAGCATGGATGATGTCTTACAGCCGCAGCTGCTGATTCAGCCTCTTTTTGTTCCATTCTTGCATTGTTCATCATGACTTTTTCACTTGCCTTTTGTTTTTACTCTGCGGTGGATGTGATGCAGCATACAATACAATGACATATGCTACTTAACTAAATCTAAAACTGCAGATGTAAAAAATAAATAAAACTCAAAACATGCTGTGTTGGCTACTACACTTACTTCCAGCCGTAACTTGCTTGAATTCTGAGTAACAGAAGTAGGCTAAAGAACAAGAAGATTAATAAATCGATTATGAAATATACTCACAGAAAGAGTCCAAAAGAAAGCAGTGTAAATACTCAGAGTATTAGTATTAGTGATTGTCTACTGCTGTCAAAAGTTTACCTGTGATCCAGACTGATAATGTCTGTAATCAATGAGATTTTAAATATTAAAGCAATTAAGTTAATCAGCACGTGACCAATTATACATGTCTTCACATTAAGTGTAGTAAGATTGCAAAGGAGCCTGCATGTTTTCAATTGCACAATATGGTGCTTAACAGTGTCCTGAGGAAAATGTCATGTGACCATTTGAGTGCATACCATCTAAAAATCCAGTCCCTTATAATTAAAACTAATACAGTCTAAAAGATGCAGTTGTTTGACCTGGAATATTAGAAAGGATATTGCAATGCAAGCATTTAACATAAAACATGGTTTGATCATTTGCCCTAGAGCGGCCCTCTGGCTTGAGTACTGTAGCCTACATGTAAACCAGCATCATGTTCAAAATGCTAAAGTCAGCATCTTTAAGAGTTTTCCTTAAACATGCTGAACTTGCAGAGTTAGTGGCTCAGCCTAAATTTCCAACCCAATAACAGGAGGTAAATTGTTGTTCCACATTGCACCTGATAAGAAAAATTCTCAACACTGAAAATTATCCTACACCTACTACGGGCTCTACTTAGAAGCTGCCCTAATCTGCAAACCCAGAGGATATTTTACAAACTATCGTTGAGTGATGGTGTATTACCCACTCTTCTCCACAAGACTGTGCTATTTCACTTTGACAAAACCTTTACAGTGAGCAACAACCACACCATTTTGTTTTTTGCACTAACTTGAGCTATATCTGCGCATGCCTTGTTATAACCAAAACGTAGTAGATTAAAAGTCTTTTTTCTTGACTTTAGAAAGTACAAGTGCTGAACTTGATTTCACTCCCAAATTCATGATAACTTCATAATATGCTAACACTACTACACCTGGGGGGTGTTTTCTGATGCTGTGAAAAGTTTATTTTCATAATTTATGATTATTTAAGGCTAATGACCAGCCAGTGTTCTAATATACAGTATAGTAAGTTTATCTGAAGATACTTGTAATCTACACTACCGGTCAAAAGTTTGGGGTCACTTACAATTTTCCATCCCACTCTATCACAGACAGAATACCAGCTGAACTGAGTGGGGGGCTGATCTCTAATTCAATATCTACATTATCCATAATCAGCAACCATTCAACCAATGTTCCAAAGACACATCCTGTTTACTAATCTGATATCATTTTAAAAAACTAACTAAGAAAACATCGGAGAACCCTTTGCAATTATGTAAGCACACAAAGTAATCTCAAAACTGCTGCCCTGGTTAAAAAAAACAATGCAACTGATCTCAGCTGCTATTCTGTCTATAATGGAGTGCAATGGAAATTTCTAAGTGACCCCAAACTTTTGACCGGTAGTGTATATGATCAGAAAATATCTGTGTTAGAAAGTAATTAAGTTCTTGTGTTTTTTAATCTGTTTATTGATCCCCTATGGGGAAATAACAATTTACACTCTGTGTCCACACTTAGTTTACACACAGTCCTGAACTACACACACACACATGCTCAGGATCTATACATGCACTAATGGAGAGATGTCAGAGTGAGTGGGCTGCCAGCCGAACCAGCGCCCTGAGCGGTTGGGGGGATAGGATACGGTGCCTTGCTCAAGAGCACCTGGCAGTGCCCAGGCGGTGAAGTTTGAAGTTTGTTTGTTTGACCCAACCATCTACCCCCACCTCCTCCACATGAATACCCTTAGCACACACACATACTAAAAAGAAGAAGAAATACTGTATTATTATCCCCCAATGGGGAAATTACATTGCACACTCTGTTGTTACACACATTATACAAGCCCAATCCCTACACTGCATATGCATTCATTGGAGAGATGTCAGAGTGAAGGTGCTGCGGGCACTGTTACGGGGACTTTGAACAAGCCAAGTTCTTATGGACTGAGCTTTATATTTTATTTATTTCACCATTATGTTTTCAGGCAAGTCATTTAGAACAAGTACTTATTTGCAATGTCAACCTGACAAGTGGCAAAGCCATTTAGGGAAAGGGAAGGAGGGCTAGACATTAATATACATTAGAAAATCCTTCAGTTTAAAGTACAATAAACACAATTTGATATACAACACAGACAACAGTAAATAAGAGAGGGAGAAACCATACAAATATTTAGCTGGAAAATTAGGATGTGGGAAAGCAACTGCATATTTTGGTGGACAAAGTTGATACGGTGGTTTTGAAGGATGAAATGGAAATTAGGTTGACCAGTTTAAGAATCTTTTGCAGGGCATTCCAGTGGCAATCTGGTTTTGGGAATGCCTAATTGAATATGAAGTGAGGGCCGGGTGTTGTGTGTGACAGACTTTGGCTGCAGCAGGTGACATGAGTAAGGAGGTGAAGAAGGGTCCTGAATCTTGCAGAAAGTGTGAAAGGAGGGCCACTTGACTTGGGACTAACGGGTGCAGTGGTGTGTAGTGAAAGGAGTATTTGTAGCAAAACGCATAGCAAAGTGGTAAAGAGTGTCGAGTTTTGACAGAGTGCTATTGCAAGCAACCCTGTATATGTATATATAGTATATATATAGTGTCACCATAATCTAACATGGGTAGACTAGTAATTTCAATGAAAATTTGAGCGGTTTCTGTAAAGGAAGCCGAGTTTGGCCTTGATCTTAGATTGCAGCTTTGAGATATGGACAGGAAATTATTTTTGCAAAAAAAAATAATTTCAGTCATCCTCCCCGCTCAACTATTATAATGTATTTCCACACAAAAAATAAATTAGACAATCTGAAAAAAGGTTTATTAAATGTTACTATATTATGAAAGATTGATTGTAAATACAATTGAAGATGGGGAAAAAAACATGTTGAAAGGTTTATTAAAACTGAAGGATGTTAAGAAGTTTTGTATTTAGGGAGGATAGACCAATGGGGAAGTCAAGATACAGTCAAGACAAACAGTCTTATTTCTTTGTGGAAACTATTGTTTTTAGTTTTGTGTACTATTTTGTCACTCTGATCACTCTAGGAAATCAGTGTTTATTGAAAAATGTAGTTTTCAATAAAGAAGGAAGCTCAAGCACCTTATTTTCATTATACCCACACATAGCACTGGGGAATTATAAGATGTCACCAAACAGTTTGTGAAGATTAATTTTTTCAAGTTGTATTGTAACATACACCACCAGCACCACTGTCACCACTTCCTCTACTGAGAAGTCTGCTCATAAAACATCAACATGAAAGTGTGACGTTAGCATGACCGCAGTTCCTCTATATGCATGTGATCTATTTTTTCACAGCTATATAAAGCAAAAAATCATTCTGCACACACTGTAACACTTAGTTACTGATGGGGAAGGGTGTTGTACATGGCGTTCAAAAGCATGTTGGGGTTATTGGTGTCTTTCTTGCAACATTTGACATTAATTTACACAGGAACGTTCTAAACGTTTTTAAAATATACAACAAACTGAACTGTATCAGCTGTGAACACAAGCGCTAACCTACAGTGATGTGAGATAACTCAGTCAACGGACTGGCAGATAAGAACCTGAAAGGAAACTGCAGGACTAAAGAAACTAGATGGACCCTCATCTTTTACGTATCCACGTAGAATTATTTAATAATATGCAGTATTTTGAGAGTTTCTAGATCCCTGCTGGGTTAGCTCTTGAAAAAATAAGCTTCGTCTTTCAAGAAAAAAACGTTTTCACAAAAAATAGTTTTGTTTAAAAGCTCTGACCTATGCAACTAGAGGATGTCAGTCCCCACTCGAGTTAAAAAAA
>NC_045747.1:11251637-11260870 GCF_008692095.1 Etheostoma spectabile
AACACTGGGATACTGTATGGTCCTGAGCTGACCCCATAAAAGTTAACAATTTTCATATCTATTTCTCAAAGTGCTAATATATTTTTGAGATGCTAAAACTGGGCTTAAACATTGTGCAGTGGCTTTCTGAAACTACATTTTAGTGCCTTCTAATGCTCTGGGCCCTAAGCAGAAAGGAAAAAGAGGAATTGGAATTTTGACAGTAAACCTGTTTTTATGGCTTTACCCACTTTATATTTTCCAAAAGTCAGTCAGGGACAGAGGAGAAGGAGAGAAGAAAGTTAATATATAGAGGCCATCTTTCTCTCTAGAATATCCAAACAAGAACTACATGCTGAGCTGGCACAATCTATGCGTGCCAGCTTTATGATGTTCATAAATGAATAGCCCAGTGTTTTGTGCCATATCCATAACACTGTCACAAGCTTTTCAAAGTATATTTTATAAGGTGATGCAAGAGAAGGTGATTATAAAATAAAAGCACATTTGCGTGTGGAAGGACTTCAACATTATTCCACACTGCCAGAGTCACAAGGATTACATAATCAGTGTAGCATCTTTGGAGTGTAGCCACAAATGGCAACAACTCATGGTGGTAACTTTCTCTTTAGTTTTGAGCACATTACACAAAATAAATAACTGGACACACATTTTAGTTCTACAAACAGTTTTATTTGTTAAGTGACTTAGTTTTCTATTTGAAGTTTTTTTCAGTTTAGCTAATTTCAGGTTCATTATCTTTAAGTTACATTCTGTGAAATTAGTACCTTTCCTTTTTGAGTTACCAGTTCCTAGGGAGTTGATGCTGGGGGTTGTTGACTGAAAGACAAGAGGACGTCCCATTGATTCAAAGCTGTTTAAATGGGGAAGGGATAATTGGACTGCACCATGCTTCGCCATATCATGGGGGTGGCAGAGTATTTCATTTTTGAGTAGTGTTCTTTTCTTTGCTAGTTATACTTATAGTTAGTTATGATTATTTGATTGACCTATCCTTAGTTCATATTAGCTAGCATTGATTTAACACAAGTTGTAGTTATTGTGGTTTGGCTATTTAATGATTTTGTCTCCACCCTTTGTGGAAGAATGGCCTGGTCTGCCACTATATAAGTTTCCCCCATGTCTAAGTGTTGTTAGGTCTGCTTGGTTATGGTAGGTCTGTGTAGTTATGTTATATGTGTAAGGGCTGTTTAGTTGACCTCTTTTATGGACTTAGGACTTTCTGTTTTTTGAAAATTAGTTGTTTTTTTTGTTTTGTAAGTAAAAACCTACCTTTTTCTAAAAAAATCTACCCAATGACTCCTTGTGCCTTCCAGCTTGGTCCCTCACAGGAAATGTGTATCAATGCACGGCAGCTTTCTTTGAAAATAGAACATTTTGAAATGAAGTCTCAGTCATCTGTTAGACAAAGGGGGTTGACCAGCCTACTCAGTCTCCACTCAGACCTTTTGGTTCAGGGTTTGTCAGGAAGTTGTTGAGACAACTGGACCACATTGAGGTCCCTCCTTATTGTTTGACAATTCAGAAAGACACTAAAAAGAAAACAAACACAGCCAACACAAAACATCTAAAACTGTATATGTACAGGCAGGAAGAATGTTGTGTGATAACAGGATAAGCCTTGGATGCTTGCCATGTCCATATTGGCTGGAAATCACTCTTTATAAAAGCAGTCAGACACTACAGTTCAAATTGACTATACATGCAGAGTATATGTACAGAGGTGATAACAGGCTCTGACCTCATCCCTCATTGGGAAGACGTAACAAGCTCCGTAAAGCTTAGCCAAAGATGAATTAAAATATAATATATATTATGAATATATTATAATGTGGATTCAGTGTGTGGGCCGGTGGCATCAGTTGCTGTTCAGTTTAAATAGGCCACCTCATTGCAAAGAGGGTTATATGTAACACTGAGACTATTTTCTGTGACCTTTTCAATCACTTCTGATTGTACTGTAAATTAACTGCATTTCCGTGTTTATCACATACAGTACAGGCCTATTTGCAGGCAGGTTTTTTTTTTGTATAGGTCATGCAAATGTCAGTACATTTCTAGGTCCCTCTGTGAAAAAGCTCTGTAACACAGCTGTACACTGCCATAGTCCCTAAAGGCCGGGTGTCTGTCACCTCCATTTTCTTCAGCCCACAAAGCCCAAAGCCCACCCAATTGTTTATGAGTGTGAAATAACACACTAATCAACCTGCCTGTCAGGGGGCATTGGGACAGTGTATTCAGACCTGAAAATGACCTTGCTACTGTGAGCTGGGAACAAGAAAAGTTGCTGAAAATGTAACAGTTTTTTTTTTTTTTTTATTGGGCTGCTCTTACAAATGCTTACAAAGTGACGGCATTTCCTCAGTTTTTGAATGCTTAAGCCAATACAAGAAACACCAATCTGCACAGTAGGGACCTTGCAACACAGCCATGGTGAACATTGTAAATGTGTGATAAAGAAAAGAACATTATGTTCCTTTTTGCCGGTTTCTGAGAATTGTATTTTCTCTATTGACAATACATGTACATTTTTATTTGACAGACACTTCTCTGAAGCCTATGCTAATGATTTTGGTTTGTAGTAGCAGTTTGCACAACATTTTGTGTTGTTTTTAAGTAAACACTAATCTAAGTAAATTTACTTCTTCTACCCTGTTGGAGCCATTATGAAGCTTTGCTTTTTGTTTTGAGTATATACCCTTTTGATGAAAATAAAAGGGTATATACTGTTTTTTTTCTCACTTTTTTTCAAAATGAAACTTAACATTGTTGCCATTGTTACATTGTCCACACTGACGCACTCAGAGGCATAAGCTATATATATATGCTATCGCCATAATCATGGGCTGTGTGCTACAACTCTGTCTACGGGGAATAAACCCACCAGCAGGACAATGCCCAGCCTCATAAACACCTCTTGACCCCCTGTCTGTCTGTCCTCTAACCACAGAGTCCAAAAGAGAGGAAGGATATGGAAAGAGGAGCTGACAACAAAAGAGAGAAAGAAATTGCCTGTGCAAAAACACTGTATCGTAACACATTGCTATGATGGAAGTTGAGTCGAGTGAGCTGGCGTAACCATTTCCTATCACTATCAGCCCACCCCAACAAGAGCAGGAGTTACTTTTCAGAAACTTCTAGTGATTCTCCCCTACAAACCCCTGTGTCAGAGGCGTGATCGAGAAAACCCCTCCCCTGAAACCTAGTCATCTCAGCATGTCACCTCATTAGTGAGAGCAGATGACGATTCAAAGGGGAGAAAGAGACAGAGACAAGGAGAGTTAGACAGAAGAGAGGTCATTGTATGATGATTCCAGCTGATTTAATATATATTATTTGCAGGTATCAGCATATACTGAAGCTACTTTTTCCACATCTATTAACCTGACAAGTGGATGCATTTTACTGTTCCTTGTGGAAACTTTTAAAAAGAAATCAAGAGGAGACGAAAAGGAAAAAGGACTGTGGATTCTGAATGTGGAGAGTTCCCTAGTTTGGGTTTTTTAAACTTTCTTCTTCCAGATCGGTTACCCACTTTACCATGGCGGCCAGGTGGATACTCCTCATACTGGGTGAGTCACATCTGTCATGCATTTGCACAGTGGTTTAGATGGAAAAACATCTGCTGAGGAAGTTTAAAAATGTTCTGTGCTTCAAGGACAGAAACTAACTGGCTTTAGTTGCCTACAAACCTTTCAGAATAGGGATTTATATCAGTGTATGTCTTCTGTTATGATCTGACATTTTAGACAAAAACAGATATGGACACTTTTAACACGTTACTGAAATCAAATGTATACATGGAGTGGAGTCAATAAAGTTAATACTTGCCTAATAATAGTCGTTCAAATGTGTTTATAGAGCACTTTTTTTGTTAAACGTTGACCAAAGTGCTTTACAGAGAAATTTAAAATAAAATCACACAATCAAAATGAAAATGAATCAGTAAAAGACGTATTAGACAACATTAAAACTATTTTACTGTATACAATAATGTTTATTTCTGAATTCTTTGTTTAACGACATTTTGCGGAGATAAAAATCTGCCAGCAAGTCTCACTGGCAGAAACTGAAACTGCCACAGTTCTTAATGCAAGCCTCTCTGAGTGTGGGAAAGAGCCCAAATCAATTAGAAGAAAAGAAGGCGAGTGATGCTGAACACAGCAGCCTTTCTTCAAACAACTCACTATATTGGCTCCACTGCACACTGCAACTTCTGTTTTTCTGCTTTTAAAGTGTATTTATACACTATGAGCTCATTGCATAGCACCCACGTTGCTTGTCGCTTAATAGCACCCACTGTCACACAGGAAGAAACTCCAGGCGTTGCCATGAGACAGCACAACATTGAGAAATACAAACTTCTGCAAGCGACTAACATTTCATGATGTCCTATTTGCAATCTCAGCAAGCTATTATTAATCCTGTGTTCAGATATGAATGTAAAATTAATCCAGGCTACATCATGATATCAGCTGCACACATTTAAAAAAAATCTGAAAACAGTTTAGGGTGTTAATTCTACATAATGTAAATTAGTTTTTCATCTTATTAAATTAGTAATTAAATGATCAGTTCTGCCAAATCACAGAATAATTTTGGGGCATTTTAAGCCTTTATTTTTATAGGACAACTGAAGACATGAAAGGGGCAATGACATACAGCAAAGGGCTGCAGGTCAGAGTCAAACCCGGGTCCGCTGTATTGAGGAATAAAACCTCCATACATGGGCACGCACTCTACCAACTGAGCTACCCAAGCGCCCAGAGCTCAGAGAGAGCTTTTGAAAGTACATAATTCCATTCACCTCCAATGTATTAGTGCCGCTGCACACACTTGAGCAGTGAATATCGCCAACAGATAATACAAAAACTTTCTGCATGGCTAGACATCACTATTAATAAGTGGGAATATGCATCTTCATGATTTAAATGAACTGACCTTGACAAATTACCTGCTTCTTTTAATGATGATTACAGAATGAATTGTATAAACTGATAATGGGAAGAAAAAAGTGACTGGACTCTTTCTTCCTGTTTCCATTAGTCTGTCCGTCACACCCATCTGGTGTCATTTAGGCAACCACGGTGGACTGACTCTACATTTTTACTGTCTGAGGATATGGCCTAATGCTTTTTTTGTGCTTGTGCCACGCCAGCTGATGTTTCCTCATACATAGGAAGCAGAGTTCTCCAGACACCCATGTGTTCATTTAGAATAATGGTGCAAATGCTGTAAGAACAATCTGAGGAAATGAAGTTAGCGAATGAGGGAATTTATCTTTTCAACAGAGTGTGTTTAAAATCAGGACATTTTTGGTGGTGTCATTTGATCAAACTGATCATTTAATATCCCTGAAGCTAAACTTAGAATACGTTAGAAGTTTTTTTTTTATTAGTGTAGATTAAGAGATTAAGCATAGGTGCCAGTGTAGCAGATGTTGCATTATTGCTTAGAAGGTGATGAACTCGTAGACTTACAGTCGCCCTCTTGCTTTTCAGGTCTGTATCTCTCTCTCATCATGGTCCTGTCGGAACAAGAATGCCCTGAAGGATTTATACGTGTGGGCGAAACCTGCATTGGTATGAAAAAACAAACTTATTTTAACACATAACCCACCATGGAAAAACAGGCATATGGTGGCCTTGTGCACTTTAGTTTGTCATAGTTTTGTCATCTTTGCATTTAGAAATCAGAAACTGAAAATATGTTATGGTTTGTTACCGCTTAACAAAATGTATCAAATGGTTTGCTAGATAATTCATGTGAAATCAAATCATGTATAAAATTTGCATTCAACATGTATTACCACATAACTTTATTTTTTGGTATGAAACGAGTGTTAATTGCATCTTTTTCATGTTCACGTCCTTAATTAAGATGACAATGAATGTGCTGTGGAGGATAATGGTATTGGCCGATGTGGAGAGAATGCAGACTGTCACAACACATACGGCAGCTTCACCTGCCACTGTCATGATGGTTTCAGATCACGAGAGCAGACAACATCTCTAACATGTAAAGGTCAGTCATCTTGTGTATTGAATCATCATGGCGGAGACGCTGATTCAAAGTTGTACAGCTGCAGTCGTCATTCAAATATAAAAGTCCTGTCCTTATCTTTTCCCTCAAGATATCAATGAGTGTGCGGAGAACAAAAGCATCTGTGGACTTAATGCCAAATGTGTTAATGCACAGCCATATTATTCCTGCACATGTGATGAAGGATTCATTTCCACTACTGGGAAGAAAAGTTTTAGTCACAGAGACAACGTTACATGTCAAGGTAAGGTGCTTGTCAGTGCACTCACTGTAAAAACAATACTGTGGTAGGTTATATATAGGGTATGTACCATACTGTATGTATTCCTTTCTCAACTATTCTTCCTTCACTTATAGATATTGATGAATGTCAAGAGGAAAAGGTTTGTGGTCAAAATGCAACATGTTTCAACACACCAGGCAGTTATCGCTGTGTCTGTGATACTGGCTTTGGACTGAAATCAGGCAAATCTAACTTCTCTGGCAATCAGGAGCAATGTGAAGGTGAGGACATAACATGATGCTTCAAAATATTTTTCAATTTTTACTATTTACTATTTATTTTATCTAGTAATGAGTGATGTTGTGTGTATTTTTCAAGAAAATTGTCCCACAAAAGTGGAACGAAGTAAAAGAAAGTTTAGACAATTCAATTTAGTTCTAACTTTGGCAGCAGTTTACATTCCACCACGGTAATAAGATGGTAATAGTGGGGTAACAGTGTGATAATAAAGAGGTAATATATAGGTAATAACTTGAAATTACCAAAGTAACAACTGGGTAATAGATCACAGTTATAAGATGTAATACTGGGGTAACAAAGTGATAAGAAGCTAACAGATGTAATAACATGCAACTAGGAATGGGTTTGATGATAACCATGTGTATATCTGGACAGTGGTAACATAGCTATATTAATATTGTAATAACATGATAATAATGGGGTAATATATGTTGATGTTTTCACACACAACTTATCACCTATATATTACCTCTTCATTATCACACTGTTACCCCACTATTACCATCTTATTACCGTGGTGGAATGTAAAGTGCTACCCTGACTTCTTCGGACTTTCAAGGTTGTGTGTGTATTTACTGAATGTCTGTGCTGGGTTTTTGTTCTGCTTTATGTTTTTATGCATTTTCTTTAAAAACCTATCAAGTGCCATTTTGGATATGTAATGTATGACATTCTGGTGGACCAGGATGTTTGTTGTTCCATTAGCACTGACAGAAACATGCAATACCATTTTCCACTCCCGGATTTTTTTTTCATTTTAGACATATGTATGATTGATAAAACAATCTGCGGAAATGGAACCTGCCACCACGGAGCCAGCGGCCATTACTGTGCATGCCATGCAGGGTTCACTAACTATGGCAGCAAAGGGTCTCGCTGCACTGGTAAAAACATTAACACTCAAATTTTTCCAACCTCTATTACTGAACCGGTGTTTGTTCAGTAAATATACTGTATGTAAACAGGAGTACACAAGTATAGATATCATCATAATATGAATGCCATGGTCATCAACAAGCATATTAAATGAAACAAAACCTGTTCTTTCCTTAGCTTTAAACTGTGATGCATTCCAAGATATGAGCATGAAAGAGGTAACACTACACCACAAAAATTGTACCATAGTTCAACATATATTTAACATGTCTATGGGCTAATGTTTTTTTTCGTTCTCCCCAAATTGCTCTTCTAGAAATTTCATGATGCAAAGGATCTCATGATGCAGTTGAAAAAAAGCTGTCTGGACCTTACAGAAAGTGAGAATCCGACAGAGCTGGATGGAGAGGAGCTATTAAAGGTATTTCTGCACATAATGTAATTGAAATGCAATTTGATTATGCAAATCAAAAGCCTTCAGTTCCTCAGAACCAACACAGAAATGGGAAGTTCTGTCCCATCAAGCTCTGTCACATTGTATTCACATGTCTGTGCACAACTATGCAGACTGTTTATTTTGACCTGAGGTGGTATGCAGCCTGAAAGTCTGCCTCAGTCTGACTCTGTCTCCTGTTATTCCTTCACATGCTGGTGTTGCTCCCTCTCCCCCTCCTCTCCTGTGGCTGTAGAGAATGCTGTCTATTATTGATGAGCTATTGTCCCATGGAGTCTTTGATAATAACAAGTATGTCTCCACCTTTTTAAACATCGTGGAGAACACTCTGGGGTTCATAGCACCTCTAATTAAGCCCCCGGGCACAACAAGATCTTCCACTCACACAGGTACACAGACAAATTGTTTTTCAGATTTTTTCAAAAACTTTTTCAGATGCACTGTATTGTTCAGCTGGTAGATTTCTCTTTTGCTGAAATCGTCAGTATTGACAAGCAAGGGTTGTTGATACAAATGTGATCTTTTTATCTGGGTCCAGAGATTGGCCTGCGGGTACATAAGGGGCCTGACTTACCCCAGGGAGATGTGACTTTATCATCTAAGCAAGTTCAGCTGGACATCCAGTTGGAGACAGCTGCTGGAGATCCCTCCTATTACCCTGGTAACGATCATACCTATAATTATACATTTGTAGCCACTTTCATTAGGATGCAAGTAACTTATGCAATGTAACAAATGTCCATTTAATCCAGTGTTATCCTGTTGTTATTGTAAAAGGCTTTACAACAGTGGCCTTGCTGAGCTATGCAAACCTGGAAGACTCTGCAAATGGCTTCTTCAGTGGGATGAAACCACAAGCGAACGAAAGCTTTCAGATCAACTCAAAAGTTGTGACTGTCACTGTCAGTAACAGAAACACAAGCCACCTCAAAGAGCCCGTCAAATTGACTTTCAACCACCTCAAACAGGTAGCATCTAGTTTGTCATGAAGGATGATTGTCTATCTCTGCAGGAAAATATTACTTCTATAATGGTCATTATCTCTGTTTTGTTTCACAGTCAAATGAATCCAACCACACGTGTGTGTTCTGGGATTCCTCGGAGAAAGGGGGGTCATGGTCTGCTCGTGGCTGCAGTGTGGTGGAGTCCAGCCCTGAACACACTGTGTGTTCCTGCAACCATCTGAGCAGCTTTGCTGTGCTCATGGCGCTCTATGAGATAAAGGTTAAAACTCTCAAATTTAATGATACATAGTGAATCACGGCGCTTACAGTTCAGAGTTTCTTGAAACATCTCTCTGTGTGTGTGTGTGTGTGTGTGTGTGTGTGTGTGTGTGTG
>NC_045747.1:11260880-11266948 GCF_008692095.1 Etheostoma spectabile
TGTGTGTGTGTGTGTGTGTGTGTGTGTGTGTGTGTGTGTGTACTGCAATGTCCTTCTCTTTCTATCAACAGGACAACGACAACAAGTTTGTGTTGAATCTGATCACCCAAGTGGGTCTGTCACTTTCACTAATTTGCCTGTTCATCTGCATCCTGACGTTCTCGTTGATCCACTCCATCAAAAGTCCAAGAACCACCATCCACCTGCACCTCTGTATTAGCCTCTTCATTGCCACCGTTATCTTCCTTGCAGGCATTTCTCGTACGGAGAGCCAGGTAAATACTTCTGCAACAGCTTGCACAGTCAATATGCCTGCTAAGTCTCAATGAATGCAGTAAGATTTCTGACTCATTCAAATACAGCAGAGGAATAGATTGAATAGATTTGATTCTGTATTTATTACTTATTTCATAATAATCTTTGGTAAGTTTTTTTTTGTACGCACCAACCACCGAGGCAAATTCCTTGTTAATGTTAAGTACTTGGCAGTAAAGCCTTTCTGATTATGATACTAAGGAACAGCACAGCTGCTAAATGATTGATGTGGGTGCTGAATATTTATAAACAACATTTCAGTTTTTTCCATATTTGTTTCTCCTCATTTCTCAGCATCCTTTGTCCTTTTTTCACTGCTGTCATCCGGTTCTTCATCTCTCTCCCTACTGCATTAGGTTGGCTGTGCAGTGGTAGCAGGGCTGCTGCATTTCTTCTTCCTGGCAGCATTTTGCTGGATGTGTCTGGAGGGCATTCAACTCTTCAGGATGGTAGTCCTGGTCTTTAACGCCAACTTCAAAATTCTCTACATGATGGCAGGTGGCTATGGAGTCCCAGCTGTTATTGTCGCTGTATCCGCCTTAGCTAATCCCAAGGGATATGGCACCGAAAGACAGTAAGTTCCCCACACAGATGCTATATTTGTCTTGTTTTTAATTTATACCTGAATCCCAGGTTATGGTGCCATAATTCTCAATGTGCATTGCAGTTGTTGGTTGAACCTTGAATTCATTTGGAGTTTCTTTGGCCCTGCCTGCGTCATCATCATTGTGAGTAAGAAAATAATTATTTAGTTGAAAAATATCCCAAACATTTGAACATTGATAAAACCTCATCATCCCTTTTCCTTTCAGGTAAACATTTTTTTCTTTCTCGTCACTGTGTGGAAGTTGGCACAGAAGATTACAAGTTTAAACCCTGACCTGGACAATCTGCAGAAAATAAAGTGAGTCAGCACAAGCTGCCTGCAGCAATCAGACACACGTATGCTGTACAAAGTTTGCATGTTTGTAAAAATGGGAACATAATTTGACTGAAAAGACATTAAGACTAAATATTCTTCCCTAAAATGTGAACTACTCTTGTTAAAGTGCCTCAGATTAACCTGTGTGTGTCTTTGTTGCCTCCTGCAGGGCGTTCACCATTACTGCAGTGGCTCAGCTGTGTTTGTTGGGCACCATGTGGATCTTTGGTTGCTTCCAGTTGAATGAGAGCACAATAATCACATCTTACCTGTTTACCATCTTTGGCAGCTTTCAGGGCGTTATGCTCTTCATCATGCACTGTCTGTTTTCTAAACAGGTCAGTCAATCTCCTCTCAAAAATAAAAGCTATGCTGCTTTTTCTGGTGTCCAAACTCAATTTGTATTCTGATTTCAGGTGAGGGAAGAATATGGAAACATCCTGTCCAGATGCTGTGCACCTGGGAAGAAGAGCTACTCAAACTTCAGTTATTCGAACACCAGCAAAGCTCATGTAAGCCGTTATTTGAATGTCACCGCAGTGTCTCTGATTCAGGTGGAATGACAGTGAAGACAGTAAAGTTAAACTTATTATCCAATCACTTTGTTGTCAACACTCACTGGATCTAGAAAAGAATTACATTCACTTATTGTTAAATAACAAATGCCTTCAAACATGTAGTATGCATGTGGACAGCATACACTTGATCTGTAATTAGATTTCTTAAGACTTAATGCGGTTAAGTCATTAGAAGTTTGATTTGGAAACCTTCCGAAAGCAAAAACACATAAATCTTTTTCAGGGTTTGAAGATGACATGGTATTATAGGAGATGTGAAGTGAAGTGTGTCAGAGCACAGCCTATCCTGAGAATGAAAGAGTACTGACAGTGTCTTTTGTGACTTATGGGCTTGTCTCTTCCCTATGTGGTTCTCAGGCATCAAAGAGCACCCAGGACACAGGAGAGTCTTGCATGTGAGGAGTAAAACAGTGTCGTGGGAGCAAAGTCTGATTTATTTCCATCTCAGACATCCGGCCAACTACTACCCTCCCATTTTGTGAAAAATGCACCAGTTTGCATCACTGCAAAATGTTGTAAATAGTATCCTTATTTACATTTTCTTTACTTTTTTGTTACTGAGCTGGTCTATGTGTTTAAAGCTAAAATGCAACTGGTGGTCATAATTTAATAAAATTCAGGATTTCCTTCAAAACGAGAAATCACATTTGACAGTTTTACCATAATAGAGATTACTTATTTTATTTGAGTATTTATTGAATGATAAAAAATGAATCCCTTATTTTGGACCAAAAAATTAAAGTGATAGATCATTTTTATGAAGACCTGTTTAATCAGGTACATCTAACATGGCTCGTCATGTCATCCAGGTACTTTATTCAACCAGCAAAGAAAAACATTTCTGAAGCATCCACTATTTTCTGTACAAACAACAAAGATAGTTTTGAAACAGAAATACGCTGAAATTTGTGTGTGTATATTGCCGGGCAATGGGTAATTCAGCATGCTGTAACATGTTAAATGTATTTTTTTTTACAAATAGTTTAAAAGAGTTGGTATTTATCAAGTTTTAAACTTGAATGTTCAAAGATAACTTTTGTTATTATTGTCTATAAAGATGTTAGTACAATTTAGACTTTGTGATTGATGTTTGGTCAAAATACCCATCTTTTATTCTGTATTTTTCTTGCCTCTGCTGGAAGCTTTAAATTAAATAAATATCCTGATGTACCTCAGGTTCTGTGTGAAGGTCTTCTCACCAATGGCCTTGAATTATTTTATTTAAAATATATACTGTATATATATGTAAATAAGTTTTGAACCTCTGAAGGAAAAAAACTACTTTATTTTCAAAGTTCTTTATGTCAGAGTCAAGATTTCGCAGAAAAAAAGCAACAAAATATTAGCAAACTACGAGTAAAGTGAAGAGCTTTGTAACAGAAAGCCATTGCCAAACCAAGGCAATGATATCTTCAATTCCAACTTCATTTGTGACACTTTACTTTAAAGATAGAAACTGTGTACATACAGTACAGAGGAAATAGAAGATTATCATCTCTTCCTTCCTGTTGACGTAGAATACATGATGGCCTCAAAACAAGTCTTAAGTCTAAAAAAACAAACAAATTCTTTAAGAAGTCTCAAACATATGTTTTATTGTACAATATTTAAGTGTAGCTTAAACTGAGTGTCCCCTCTTTAAACATGACAAATCATGCTACTGTAAGTTGCTTATGCCTTTTTTGGTTTATACTTACCTCCTGAGAATTATCTTTTAAATGTTTAGTATGGCATCCGAGTGTCCCGTTCTTCCAAGCAGGATCTCACAAGCTTTACCAGAAACCCTTGAGGCAACTAATCATCATCGTGCTCTCCTCTTCAAACTCCTCTGATGTCCGTCTCTGTGCTTAATGTATGTTTATGTGACTGACAGTGGGCGATAATCTTCATGATACCAGTTGAATTACAGACTCAAATCTCCTGTTTTGAAGGACATGGAACTAGCAGTGAGAATTTGAGAAAGTAGCTGACTATTTTTACTGTTGAATTATTCAGCTTGCATTGGATCAATACTACAAACTGAAAGTGATGGCTGAGATCCCCTCTGGTGCAAAGGATCAACAAGGACGGTAATTAGATAGAAGGACCACATCCAGGGGGGAAGAGGACGGAAAATGCAGATCCGGCAGGCAGCTATAAAAAAGTTGCCAAACCTCTGGAGAGAGAAAAAGCCGGACCAGGGAGAATGAGAATCAGTCAGAGAGGCAGGACGAAGAAAGGGAGACCAACGAGAGCAAATGATTGTGAACAATAGTGAATACTTATCGTGGCCAATCAGGCAGCTCTCATTTACTCTGCACCATCACAAATAATCCAGTGTTCATCCGGAGGCGTCTGGTGGTAAGTTTGATTTATTATTCATAACCATTTCACGGTAATTTACTTCATAGATAACACAGTTAGAACATTCTTCTGTGGCAGCAAATTAGTCTAAGGGAAGGTGGATCTAGGAAAGCTGGATTCCTCCTTGATTTTATCTAATTCATCCACTTTCATTATAAATGAGAGCTGTGAGGAGTTAAAGAAAGATTCTGACATCCATTTAAAATGTGGATAATGAGAATTAGCACTTCCCCCAGATGGGTGTTTCTTTATTATGCCTACGTTGTTAAGAAACGTTTTGTTCTGTTTAAAGAACACAGTAAAAGAAGTATAAAACAAGAGATTCAGAGTAACAGCCTTGATGTTTGAGAAAAGATACAGTATCTGTCATGGTAAATTATATCATGGTCAAGAAGGCAGCATTCCTTTGCTATAACATCCTCCTAATACCTAAAATAATTTCTTTTAATCATGCAGTTTCCCTGGAATCACACGCTCCAGGGAAAACACCACTCTCTGTACATAGTCTATTGATGAAGTAAGAGAGAGGTACCAGAAAGAACTGCAAAAGCAAAATATAAATAAATGAACACAAATGGACTGCTTGATCAGCTGTGAGTTACCGGTGAAGACACAAGGAGAAACTATGGAGTTTATTGACTTTCCCTGAGGCTTCAAGTGGTATTTTTTAGCCTTTGGAGGTCTTGATACTCAACAGTTTATGTGGAGGTTGCTAACAAAGCAACACGTTTAAAGAGTCTTTTGGTCAGAAGATGGAAAACAGCCAGATTAATTTTTTTAAAAGCAGTGTTGACTTTTTACATAAAGACATTTCTGCTCCTGGAACTCACTGGAGGGCTTTTTACATTACATGTCATTTAGCGGACAACTTACAATTGCTATATATATATATATATATATATATACACAGTATATATGTCAGAGGTCGCACACCTCTAGAACGACTATAGGTTAAGTTTCTTGCTTAGGGACACTTTGGATGATGTATCACAGTGGGAATCAGACGCTTGTCTCCCACACCAAAGGCATGTGTCATATCCACTGCGCCATCACCACCCCTCATAGGTTTTGTATGCCTACTAAGAGAGTCTGTGCACATTATTGCTGTGCCTGGGGAGTAAGAATCAATGAACCTGTTACAAATATCTTGCCTAGTGGCTGATGCATGCAGTATCACAATAGGATGAATGTTGCTAATGCACATCCTTCTGCTTAAAGTTTGAATGACAACAAATATTAAGTAGCAAACCAAATACCAGACAGTTGTGCCATAATTTGCAGTTTAAAATCATCCATGAGTTTAGTTTCTCTTTAGTTTTGGTTCAGCTAAAACTAAATGGGAACTAGCTCAAAAATAGGGGATTGATCCTAAGGTATTATGTAACCCACAATTTAAAACCCCAAACTCTCTCTTTCCAACACAGATAAACTGAGGCACAATGACTGCATTATAACAGTTCAGCAAAACCAAAATACTAGTACCTGAAATGGAGTAAAGAGTTAAGGAACTAGCTAACTGAGGAGTTGTGGAGCAGGAGCAAAATACAAATAAGCAAAGGTAGGATTATGGCAAGTGAGAGATCTGAAGCGTGGAAAGAAATGTGAAATACACAATGGTAGGCGAGCCTGTTTACTGCAAACCGATCAAAAAAAATCAGCAGAAGTTCCCTACATCTCCACACCACAACTGGCAGTAAAGTTTGTTAAAGCTTTGAAAATCCTCTTCTCATCCACTTGGCTAAGGTGCATATAGTATAGTATGTTTTATAATTCAAAAATGGCCTGAGGCCTTTGTCATGTGTCTCGCTACAAATCTTTCCAACCTCTGTGACTGTAAACTGTAGTGAAGACAATAACACCTTGCACAATCCTAAATATCAAATGCCAAGAACATAAAGAATGTTTTTTTT